>NC_134483.1:351530462-351643754 GCF_040206685.1 Ascaphus truei
AAGAACACTCGCGAGTAAGTACATATCGCTCAATAGGCAAACGCCAGCTCACGCATGCGCCTGTCAGCACATCCTGAACAGCAATACCGGCTCCCTACCTGTACCGAAGCTGTGCTATTTACATCAGTTATGCACATATATGACGATTGCAGTACAGTACATGCATCGATAAGTGGGGAAAAAGGTAGTGCTTCACTTTAAGTACATTTTCGCTTTACATATATGCTCCGGTCCCATTGTGTACGATAATGCGGGGTATGCCTGTATTATATATCAGGAGAAAAAGAAGTGCCAGTTCCGTAAGGTTGAAAAATAAATGTGTAAATTTTATTAAATGACCAGAGCAGTCAAAAGGACTAGTATTAAACTTGTGTGATTAAAAAGTAATAATATGTCTAGTACAAGCAGATAGCAGCAATTAGCACGTGACATATGGAAGGGGGTGTGGAGCAGGCAAGCAAGATATCATGGGTAAAAAAGGCCAACAGTGGTGAATGTCAATGACAGTCCATATGGCTGATGATAGCCCAGTAAGGAACAGTAAACACCCACTAGAGAATGTCCCTTCTCAATGGTGATGTGGGTGTGCTGGTGACAGACCTGTTCCATCTGTTGATGCATGGAATAGATTTCCTCAGCGTGCAATCCGGTTAAACTGGTGTTGTTCTGATGCTGAAAAATCAATTCCCTCCTGTGGCACAAAATTACTTCCCACATGTCAGACCTCAGTTTGAGATGAGGCTTCCTGCATCTGAGTCCTTGCAGCGGCACCGGATGTATATATGAAGACAAGTGCCTCTATCCCCAGGTGTAAAGGAACAAGTGATCCTGGTTGCTTCGCACAAAACGTGCCAGCGTCACTGCTTTGCTGCGCTGCTACGTGATGACATCCAACGCGTTTCGTCACTCTAGGTGACTTTCTCAAGGATGAGATTGTGGTTGCTGAACTGGGTTAATATAGCCACCGTGATTACCACTAATAGCAAGAACAGCTGTAAACAATCTAAGTCGTGACATGTAAATGAATAAAGACATGGAGTGAAACTTGGATGAATATGATAAATAAAAAAATATAAATAATAATAATATATATCTCAAAATACATGTAATGTAGTGGACTTGGGTTTTGAGCTTGCAGCACAGCCTGGGTTAAATTAGTGCAAAGCTACACAGATGGCTGTTTCAACCTTTTGGCTCTCATAAGAGTGAGGCTGGTTATATTGGCTTTGCAATATGAAGCCGGGAGTGGTAAACAACCAGACACAAAGTAAGTTAGGGTAAGAACCAGACAAATGGGGGCTCATTTGCATGTCATTACCCAGAATCCCTGGTTGCAGTGGAAGCATTGTATGCTAAGAGATGGTGGGAAAAGGCAGGTTTGCTGACCTGTCTGACATGTGAATGTGCTCATTAGTGGTATTTATATTTGCTGTACGGTGGAGAGTTTTTGTAACTTTTTGAAGTGAAACTTCTTTAGTGGCACCTCTGATGGGATAAAACTGGATAGATGGGGGGCGAAATGTGAAACGGAAGTGACGTCACGTAATGGACGCCGCTCCGCTCACACGCCCCCTGTCACATGTGGCGGCGACGGCGATAGCCGCCGGTGCCGCTCCTAATCGCCGCCGCACCCCTCACCCTCCCACACACCCCTCACCCTCCCACACACCCCACACCCAGTTGCTCACATGCGGCGATAGCCGCTGCTCCTAACTGCCGCTGTTCCGCCGCCCGCCACGCATGCGCAGAAGCGGCTGGCAGCGGCGCCGTTCCCCGCCCACTCCCATGCCGCGCGCCACGCATGCGCAGAAGCGGCTGGCAGCGGCGCCGTTCCCCGACCGCTGCAATGCCGATGGACAGGAGGAGGGAGGCTGGTGCCGGCGCCGCTCCTAACAGCCTGGGAATGAGGGGGTTTGAGCGCGCCGCCGGGGGGTGGGGAAGGGGGGAGCTTGAGCGCGCCGCAGGGGGGTGGGGGGTATCTGCTCAGAAGACTCAGACTGACCCCCCCGGGTCCGCAGCTCCGCCGGGGGTGGGGGGAGTCAGGAGAGGGGGCAGGACACAGACAGAGAGACCTACGGTGTGTACCCACAGAGAGATACACATACACTGACAGACACACATTGACTGACATATACACACACTGACACACACACACACACTTACTCTGACGAACACACACACACTTACTCTGACGAGCACGCACACTCTCTAACGCACGCGCACACACACTGACGCACGCACGCACACCCCAGTGATGTACCGAACACCGCCCCTGAATGATGTGCCTATTCCTTCCCCCCCACTGTGAGCTCCCCCACCCGCTCAACATTCATGATGCTGGTACTGCTGCCAATAAACACATACACACACACACTGACGCATGCACACTTTGACGCACGCACACTTTGACGCACGCGCACGCACACTGACTGTCACACATACGCACGCACACTGACTGACACACATACGCACGCACACTGACTGACACACATACACTCACTGACCGACACAGAGAGACATTCACACAACACAGAGAGAGAGACATACACTGACACACACACACACACACACACACACACACTGACTGACACACACACACACACACACACACATTGACTGACACACATGCACACAAATACACACACTGACCGACACACATACACACACTGACCGGTACAGATACATACACTGACCGGCACAGATACATACACTGACCGGCACAGATACATACACTGACTGACACACACACAAACACACATACATACTCTCTGACTGACATACATACTCACTGACTGACACACTGACACATACACTGACTGACACGTGTGCCGAGCACGCGCGTTATAAGTCAATTTCTGTGACAAAAGTCAAAGAAGTTTCACTTACTATGCGCGTGCACAGCACACACAGCTTCTTTTTTTTTAGTTACAAGAACATGACTGTAATCTTTTTGGTGGTTAATAGAAGTATTTGACTTGAGTTGTAAATTGACATGGATAGTGTAACCACTTAATGTAATCCCCAAGAAACCAGGTAATCTATCTTAACCCCTTCATTGCCTTTAGCCGCGAAGGTAATGAAGCTGTTTTAATGTTAATTTTAATAACAGAGTATTGAAACAGGGAGTCTACAGAGCTGAACCGCATTAATTGGCCTCTATGTATGTAATGTATGAATGTATGTCTTTATTTATTTATATAGAACCATTAATGTACATAGCACTTCAAAGCAATAATAAACCTGACAATCAAGTAACAAATAGAAATAACACATAATGGGAAGTTCTATAGACATAAAAGTAACATTTAGGAAGAGGAGTCCCTGCTCCAAAGAGCTTACAATCTAATTGGTAGGTAGGGAGAACGTACAGAGACAGTAGGCGGGAATTCTGGTAAGTGCGTCTGCAGGGGTCCAAGCTTTATGTATCATGTGTATTATCCACGGTGCTACTCCTGCTTTTTTAAGCAAGTGTGTTTTAATGTGGGTTTTAAAGGTGATAGAGAGGGTGCTAGTCGGGTATTGAGGGGGAGGGCATTCCAGAGGTGTGGGGCAGTCAGTGAGAAAGGTTTAATGCAGGAGAGGGCTTTAGATACAAAGGGGGTAGAGAGAAGAAAGCTTGAGGGGAACGCAAGAATCGGGATGGTGCATAGCGAGAAATTAGGGCTGAGATGTAAGGAGGGGCAGAAGAGTGCAAAGCTTTAAAAGTGAGGAGGAGAATGGAGTGTGAGATGCAAGATTTCATAGGAAGCCAGTAGAGAGATTTCAGCAGGGGGACGCTGAGACAGATTTAGGAAAGAGCAGCATGATTCTGGCAGCAGGGTTTATGATAGATTGTAGGGGAGACAGGTGAGCGGCAGGAAGGCCGGACAGCAGGAAGTTACAGTAATCGAGACAGGAGAGAATGAGGGCCTGTGTCAGAGTTTTAGCAGTTGAGCAACAGAGGAAAGCGCGTATCTTTGTAATATTGATGAGGAAAAAGCTACAGGTTTTAGATATGTTTTGAATGTGAGAGATGAGATGAGTGTGACCCCTAGTCAGCGTACTTGGGCTACTGAGTGAATGATAGTACTTCCAACAGGAATGTGGAAAGAGGTAGTAGGGCCAGGTTTGGGAGGAAGTATTAGGAGCTCTGTTTTTGCCATGTTAAGTTTAAGTCGGCAGAGGGCCATCCAGGATGATATTGCAGAGAGACATTCAGAAACTTTGGTATGTACAGCAGGTGTAAGGTCAGGGGTAGAAAAGTACATTTGTGTGTCGTCAGCATAGAGGTGATATTTAAACCTAAGAGATGCGATTAGGTCACCTAGAGAAAGTGCGTAGAGAAGAAAGAGAAGAGTTCACATGACAGAGCCCTGGGGTACCCACACAGAGAGATCGATGGAGGAGGAGGTGTTAGCAAAAGAGACACTGAAAGTACAATGGGAGGTAGGTAAGAGGAGATCCAGGATAGAGCTTAGTTATGAATACCAGGAGTATGGAGACTGTGAAGGAGAAGACGGGGGTCCACGGTATCAAATGCTGGCGAAATGTTGAGTAATATGAGCAGAGTGTAATGACCTCTGTCTTTGGCAGCATGGAGGTCATTAGTTATTTTAGTTAGGGCTGTTTCAGTCGCATGAGCAGTGCGAAAGCCAGATTGTAGAGGGTCTAGGATAGAATAGGTGTTGAGAAAATGGAGCAAGCGAGAGAATACAAGATGTTCAAGGAGTTTAAAGGCAGGAGGGAGACAGGTCGATAGTTAGAAAGACAGGTAGAGTCAAGCTTGCTGTTTTTGAGTAATGTTATGACTGTTACATGTTTGCAGGAGGAGGGAAAGGTACCAGAGTAGAGGGAGGAGTTAAAAATGTGTGTATGGATTATAGTAGGGCAAGAGGTTTTAGGAGATGTGAGGTAATAGGGTCAAGGGGGCAAGTGGTAGAGGGAGAAGAGGAGATCAGCAGTGACACATCCTCCTCTGAGACAGAGGTAAAAGAGTTAAGGAAGGCAAGAGGAGTAATAGGAAGAGGTGTAGGAAGGGAGGAGGAAACAGAGGGGATTTTCCAACGTATGGATTCCACCTTTTTCTTGAAATAGTCAGCAAAGTCCTGAGGTGAGATGTAGGAAGAGGCAGCTGAGGGTGGTTTGAGTATAGAGTCAAAGACAGAGAAGAGTTTGCGTGGGTTAGACGTGTGTGTGTGTTGATTAGTGAAGAAAAGTAGGATTGTTTAGCCTGAGAGAGGGTAGAGTTGTAACAGGATAGCATCAATTTATAGTGAAAGAAGTCTGTGAGTGTGAGAGATTTTCCCCCAGAGGCATTCGGAGGAACGAGTGGAGGAACACAGCATGTGCATGTTAGAATTTAGCCAGGGTTGGGGGTTAGAAGGGCGAGGATGGCAGAGAGAAAGCGGGGCATGTAGATAAAGAGGAGGAGGATAAGGCAGAGTTTTAGTTCCTGACCAGGTTGTCAGGTTCTGGAGCAGAACTGAGAGAGGAGGGGGAGGAGCGTAAAGTGGAATCAAAAGCTGGTAGGTTAATAGAGCAAAGGTTTCTGCAGAAACGAGAGGTAGATGGAGAAGGGAAGAAGCGAGAGAGAGAAAATTGATGGATAGAGTGGAAAGGGGGAAATGGAGAAATCAGAGAGAGAAAAGTTTAGTGAAAACTAGGTCTAGCTACCATCCTTGGGGGTGCTGGCAGCAGTCCACTGTTGAAGGCCAAAAGAAGAGGTTAGAGAAAGAAAGAGGGAAGCCCAAGGGAGAGAGGAGTCAATGTGGCAGTTGAAGTCCCCAAGGAGAAGAACAGGGGAGTCTGAGGAGAGAAAGAAAGAGAGCCAGTATTCAAAATGAGAGAGAAAGGCAGAAGGGGAATGAGTAGAGGTAGGTTGGCGATAAATGACCGCCATGTGGACAGGGAGTGGAGGGAAGATCTTGACAGTGTGAGCCTCAAAGGAGGGAGAAGCAAGAGAGGGAGGAATAGGAAAAGTATGGTATCGGCAGAGAGGAGAGCAGGAGCCCCACGCCTCCACCCCTTCCATCAGGGCACGGAGTGTGGGAGAAAGAAAGGCAACAATGAGTGCAGCTTCCATAGCAGAGTCAGACTGAGTGAGCCAGGTCTCCGTTATATATGGTATTGTGTCAATCTTTCACGAACTGTGCTATTTGAGACTCGTTAAAAGTGTATGAGGCTTTGAGTAAGACACCAAACTGGTTAAGCTTGTTAATAGACTAAACATGAGACTTTGAAACACCCTCCAATATAATTCAGTGTGGTTTAAGGCTGTGTTGTTCAAAGGTTCCATTCAGTATGTTATACCTGGCTTGCTCCAATTTTATTCTCACTACTAGTGAGTTTTTGTACCACACCTAGTAGAGGTGTTTTTCTTATAATAAATAGTACTATACTATCCATCAATTTAATTGGAAGATCTATTGAACCTGGGAAGTTTTTGATTTTCCAGTACCTTAAGGCTTTTATAGAGGTGGTCACATTTGCTGATTAATTATTCAAGTACATTTGATTAGCAGCACCTGTCTGCTACTTAGCATCTTAATTCTTATGGAAGCAGTAAGGGTGTACTAAGTTTTTCACACATAGCTTCTCCATTTTTACTTTATTCTTGTTAAATAAATCATGACACAGTGTAATATGTCATGTGTGGTTGTTCATCCGAGGTTATATTTACCTAATTTTAAGACCTGCTAAGGAACAGGTAATTGTTATTATGTCCTGATATGTAAAAATGAGGGTGTACTTTCTTTTTCACACAACTGTACATACACATATACTGTATATACATATGTATCAATCAGTCGGCACTCCATTAGCAGAGATAGGTGAATGTCCCATAAAATATTTGTAAGTTAACAATACCATGTTGGTTCCACAAAATCAGGAGACAGCACTCAATCTTGAAGCAGGTAAAGAATTATATTAGTAACAAGGCACAAATATCATGATATTTGAAACCAACACGGTATTGTTAATATATATAAATTTTTATTAATAATACGATACCGTGTAATCTGGAAATCAAGAGACTGCACACAGCAGAATAGTATAGGAAAAATAGTGTATTAGTGAAAGTGGTACATCAAACACCAACGTTTCAGTCCTCAGAGAGACCTTCCTCAGGGAGTCTGTGTGCAGTCTCTTGGTTTCCGGATTACACTGTATCGTATTATTATATTATCCTTATGGGACATGCACCAGAAAACTATTTTTTTTCCATTTATGGGAGTGCCAACTGCCCTATCTGATTATATATATATATATATATACTGGACACCTAACAAGCTCCTATTGAACCCCCAAAATAACCACAACATATATATAAGCATATGAATGTCACAGAGGAGTGCCACCGAGCATGGCAATATACATCCAAAACCAGAGACAGCACATAAAACACAGACCAAGCTCAGTTTTTGCACATCCAGTGAAAATCATACACGGTACAGTGCCTAAATATATATGTATAAATATCTATTAAGTAAAATGGTCTTTTAGTTTGACATTTTTGGCCAAAATTGTTGTAAGCCCCTGATCCAACGTCACGGCAGACCACAATTCAGGGGTCCCTAACGCTAATATAAATTCTTAATAACCTGTGTAATAACAGGAAGAATGATTTATAGTAAATCTGTCAATATTAGTTGCAAAGTTCTAAGTCTGATTGAAGCCTTTATTAACCTGTACATTACCAGGAAAGGCACTCTGTATTAGAGATGTCACAACCATAGAGAGAGAGAGAGAGAGAGAGAGAATATATACACATACATACACATACACACACACACTTCCCCTCTACTACCTCTCGCCATTCTCACCCTCCTCTCCCACTCCCCCTTTTCTCTCGAACTCTCTCCGCCCCCCTCCAAGTAGGAGGTCCGTGGTCTCTCCGGGTTCTACCCAGCAACTAGGTAGAGTCCCGCCTAGGTGGCCGATAACAAAAGTTGGGCTCAACTTCTTTTCGGACCTAATCTGCCGCTGGGGCCCCCCTTGTCGGCGACCCTGCCTTGTGTGCTGTCATGTTTAGCGCTTGACATCTCTCTGCTGTACAAAGGTCACTTAATCTGATGTCATGTATGTCCTGTTTATGAAGGCAGCCAAGTGTCATTTCATTATCATTTTAGTATCCTGAGTGTAGGAAGAATCTGTGCTGCTAAATAATTTAGTTATAATGTATCCCTCTGTCATCTATAAAGAGTTGAAAGTTATGTGAAATTACATTAATGTCTATGATTCCATGGAGACATAAATGTTCTTTACTTCAAGATGGTTTTAAAAAGTAAGGGTAAACAAAGACTGGATGTGTGCCAAGAACGCGAGTTGGATGTGAAACTTCTCTGCGCATGAGCGAAAGGCGCTGGGCGTTTCTGCGCACGGTCAGGTGGAGCTGGCTGCTAATGCGCATGCGCGAGCAGAGCTGGCCACTTCTGCCCGTGCGTGGGCCACTCTGGCCCTTCTGTGTGACCATCAGGTAAGGGGGTAGCGCGCTTGTGAACGTGCCTGATCGCTTTTTCGGCTTACAATGCTGTAAAAATAATGTAAAATAAAAAAAATTGAGTAGGTGGGGTTGCTGCTTTAAGAAGTTGTTGGTTACAAAATGGGACCGAAAATGTTTGTCTAGTTTTTCAGACATAAGTGAATGCTTTTATAGTAGGTAATACTTTCCTTGGACTAGCATAACCTATTCCAAAGAGCGCATTTGAGAGCTATGCTGCCTTCTACAGGTCAAGCAGTACCTACCTTGAAAATGTGTTTTATCTGGTCTAATTTATCACACTTACTGCACATTGGTACCCCATTTAGAAGGACCAAGATACATGCTGTATGCACTTAAGATTGTTGCTTTTAATACAGTATAGGCAAAAATAATGGGCTAGTTTTAAAATTATTATGTGCCATTCAATCCCTACATTTCAGCCTAAAGCTGCTTTGCTCTGTGACCACATAGTGCTTTTATGAAGCTTTTTAAGTACTAATTCATTTGTAATCTTCTGTTTTGTATATATGCTGGCAGTCTGCAGTCTGGCTAGTGTACAATTAACTGTTCTACCTAACATGACCTTACTGTTAGCCAGCTGTGTGAAGGCACTTATTTGGAAAATGCACTTGAATGAATGCCTTGGTATCTGAACTGTTTCCAACGTATAGTGAGCATAAAAACCAAGTTGGTACACAAAATGATGTCATACGTGTTACAACAACTTTTTTTAAATTATTTTATTTTGAAACCCTTTGAAGTTTTTTCTGTTACTATATCTCTTATATAAACCCTCCCAGTGTTGTTTCCTTTTGTCAGTGACTTGTCCTGAATCAACCTTTCTTCATTTGCCAAGTTATTCCTGTTACTCCATTTCTTATTCTGTCCTTCCCTCTTCTGTTGTTCACGTTACAGCTGCTGTGTTTTCTGTTATTGATGCTTCAGCTTTCACCCTGACCTTCTGTGTAACGTGATGAAACCCTTGTGTTAGCTAGTATTGTTTTTTTGTGTGTGAAGCCCGGCACACGCCTTTTATAGTGCTCGCAGCGAAAGGAATCATAGACCGTTGCGTACACAGCGTTCTGTTAATGATTTTGACGTGTAATAACTCTAAGAATTTACTGGTACAATTAAACATGCAGGTCTATAGTTACTAAGCAGTCCTATGCCATAACACCCCTTCCGATGCCAGAAGACCACTAATGGTCAATGCACGTGAATGGGCACTTCAAGTGTCTTATAGTATAGCACCAATTTGCAAATATGGGTCACAATATACTTACATTTCATTTTGAACTGAAGCACAAAAATCTGTTGGAAATTTGTAGAGAAATGCAACTTAATGCCCAGGAACACATATTGCTGTAGCTGTCTGCATAGTCCCTTTTAATACAGTTTTTGATTGGGAACATGTAGTGAAACCCTGTAGTTTGGAAAATGTTTCCATTAGCGTGCCATGAAATTTCAATGATGGCAATATGTTATTCTTTTATAGGTTTTATATGTAAACTTCAATTTTGTTTTACAGTTGTGAAAATTCACATTGAGAATCACTATGCATTTTCCTAATGTCCGAACCACTGCAAAATGTGATAAAACCATACTGTAGCTATACATAATGGATGACATATTTCTGAGTGAATAATCTTGTCAATACAATGCCACCCTGCAGGCAACGTTGGTACAATTTGTTAAGTAGTGTGCATTACATACATTTCCTCCTTATTGAGGCTTGCATAAAAATAGCCACCTAGTGATGAGTCTTACATTTTACATTATGATACAAGTGGTATTACAAAGAGTGAGGATATGCATCTTCAAGCAGCAGTTAATAATCATTTCCCATTCAATATGTGTATCAATACAATCTACATACTGACAAGTAATTAGCCAAGTTGCTGATCGATCCATTCTCCTGTGATCGATCGGTGAAGATTCGGCTCAGGGGTTCGCTAAATGGCAGTCAGTGCAGCAGAAGAGGACCCAAGATGCAAAGTTCTGTGGGGGAAATGATGTGACCAGACAGTCACTGGTTACAATTGGTGCACTGCTAGAGGGGGCAGGGCTCAAACAGGGGTATGACAAAGCATTTTTCAGAAGAGGAAGGGGGATGTGACTTTATAAATGATTGCTATAGAAGCAAAAAATGCTTGTTGCATTATAAATGCTAAGTATTTTCTCAAAGTACAGAACTGATTTATTAAAACAACACATGTAGGATATTGCTTGAACTGCAGCAAAACTTGTGAAATCTCGTTTTTGTTTAAATAAATCAGCTCTGTAGTATTAGACAATGGGGACTGTTATTAAAAATGGCATTAAGAGTTGAATAATTTTATTTATTTTTTAGTGTAAAATCATCCTTTGATTTCTATAGCAGTGCAAGATCTTTGCAACACTTTCCTTTGTGATAATTTGTTGCCAATGTCCCCAGCAGTTTAAGATGCAAACTGTCACAATAGATAATGGTATCTTAGTAAAATAAGTATACATTGTAGCTGCTGAGTTACAGACTGAAGGATTGATTGAAACTTAGTCGGTCATTTCGTTAGGCACACAATGAGGATTTTGACAGATTTTTAACAGGAGCATCAAACGATTGCCAGCTTAGGTAAGGATGTAGAATTATACATTTTCACATTCTTTACTTATACAAATAAGGAAAAAGGGGGTCAAAGTAGCTGCTTGAACAGACATTTCACAAATCATAGAGACCAGAGGCCTGTTTTTTACTGTGCATGTTTTCAGCAATTTGTTATAGTTTTTATTCTGAGCACAAGAATAACCTGCCTCTATTTTTGGTTTCTGATTCCTAACTTGTCAGGAAGGCGAAGCTTACATAGTTGGCAGTATATATGAATTAAATAACGAGTGTAACGTTTTACTAAAGAATAAATAACAATATGGAACACACTGAATCATTGGGGATTGTTTATGAATGTCGCTGCTGCGTTGCGGATGCTAAATTGACGCGTCTTTCTTTTTTACTTGGCATCTATTTGGGATTGTAGTTGTTTCAAAGGAGGTTTCGCACTTTATTTTCATTAGTCACATCAGATTGACACATCCTTGAGATCTAGTGCAGATTACATTATAATTAATACTTTGTGAATGGTGTTAACCATTTTGGCAAAATTACGTATAAAAAGATAAGTAAAAAAAAAAAAGGGGCGGGGCGCTGCCGACGACGGGGGAGTAGTATTGCTGCTTTAAAGTGCACTGGATGCATGTTTTACAGTGCATGACCCTGTATAATATTGTCAGTGATTTTAATAATAACATCCCTTTTCTACAAGAACACTATGCATATGTGCTATAAAGTACCAGGCTCGGCTTGATGGCGGTGCCATCAGTGCCACTGCACCGAGCCCTGCGCTTATAGGTGTTAGAGTTGGTTCTGATCTGTAGCTCAGTCGTTGGTAGCTTTAGAAATTTTGCTTTCGTCCCAAATAACATACATAAAGTTTTGTCTGTACAAGTCTGTGTTTAAAATAAAGTTGTTTTGGGAAATACAATAGTAATGTCTTGAAAAATCAGATTGAAGTACGCTTCAAAGGTCAGAGAGACTAGGGCTGTGCGCATTTGCTGTATTGGACTGTATGTGTAGAACAGTTCTTGGGGAGCCTGACTAGAAGACTCTCTGCACCATCATCTAAGGCTTAATATAGTGCACGTGCGCTACCGTGCACGCGTCAATTATAATTGGTTGTGTGAGCCAGACATTTCTATACTAGGGACGCGCACGGCCGTGAGCTGTGGCGTGGCAGACCAGGGAAATTAAAATAAAATTGTATTTTCGCGCTGCTGCCACGCACCACGAACCAATCGCAGCGCGGCCTAACCCTTCTCGGCAAACCACCAATACGACGGTACCAAGAAGGGGGCCGCCATGTCTGCACATGCTTAGAACTTGGATGGCCACGGTCGTGGATGCACAGAACGGGGGAGCGGCCGAGTTCGCACATGCGCAAAAGTGGGGACTTCAAGTCTGCGCATGCGCAGAAGCCAAAAATCGCCGGTTCCGCTTTTCGCCAATTTTCATTTAGCGGCGGTGCCAGAGAACAGAACCCGCCGTACAAGCGGGGCACACCTGTACAATGAGGAACTCCCCCCCCCCCTATTCTTCAGACTCTGACTCTTTTATATTAATAGATTATTCATATTCTGGCATAATGGCAGCTATTAAACAATTTTTTTGTTTGTTTTAAATAGAGATTTAATTCTAGGAGTTATAGCGGTTTTCTGATAACCTGTATCTGATGTACAGACCAGTAGCACTAACCGTATATACGAAATAACTTATGTATTAGAACAATAGAAGAATGACTCAACACAGGGTTCTCAGGGCTATAAGTGCTGCTAAGTCCTAAGGCACCTTATTGTTTAATGCTTTGGAACTTGGAGCCAGGATACCTTGCACTGGGTCTTAACGACGAAAGTTTCATGTGATTACTCCTTACCTACCAATTTTCTGTTGGCCTAAAACATTTTTGTGCATTTTTTGCTGTTACTGATGGGTGTCTGTACCTTCTCCAAATGAATAAAGCTGTAGTGAAAAACAGGTGATGTAAATCATTTTCTTATACCTTCATTATAAATGGCAAGCTAGTTTAACAGCATGCACAGAACATGACTCAACTACATTATCCTTTACAGATAATCATACCCTGATAATGATGCCTGTCAATATGGCAAGCTGCAAGCAGATTTATTTGGCAAGGTCTTTTCGTTCTTTTCAGTTCAGTGCAAGGTGTATCCAGTAACCTGCCGCTCTTTCAACTTGATTAGCTTTTTCATAAAATCTCTATCCTATATGGAATAAAATAACTTGATGGGAATTTTATCAAGAAAGTACCACCTGCTGAAATGAAGCAAAAACCCAAACATATACAGCTCAACCCCGTTGTAACGGATCGCGCTATAACGCAAATCCGCTTATGACGTGATGTGAGCGTGGCTTCCAATAATATGCAGATCTCCTACCATGCCGTTTTCTAGCCTCTGCTGTGCCTTGCTGGGGTGACCAGGGCTTGTCATGGGGCAGGGAGCTTGCTGCCTGTGCCCCCCCCCCTCTCCTCGGCTCTGGTGTGCAATTACGTTGTGGGGTTATGTGACGTCACGTGACCCCGCGGCATCATTTGACGCCGGTTGCTGTGGCGACGCATCGCTCTGACGCTCTCTGTTCTGTTCTCTGTCACTTGAAGTGAGTTGGCTCTGATTTTCCTCTCTTCCTGTCAGCTGGAAGCTGCAGGGAGAGGAGAGAGCTGCTAGCTACTGCTGGGTCAGTTCTGTGTGGGGGTGCCGCTGTGCCACAGGGTCTGGGACAGCTATCCCAGTTCTCCCCCTCCAGCGGGCACAGAACCCCTGAGGGGTGCAATGTTCACGTAAAAAAAATAAAATGCGATCAGAGTCTTTGGACCCCAAGCACCGTGCTATAACGTGGTGTAGCTGTATCAGCTGGTTTGAAAAAAGAAATGTGGAGTCTGAATTCTGATAGTGCCATGCTGATGTCTGAATTGATTTACCTGCTGTAGAAAGGGTCCCCAGGAGAAGCATTTTCCCCCATGTAGAAATTAGCATTGTTCTGCAGACATATATGTATTCATTTCTTCTCATTCTACTGTGAAAAAGTACACGAGTTTAGCATCAGTGTTCACATTTCACAATTTGCACCAGGTTCACATTTTCACCTTGATTTAAATTATTTCAATGAACCCCCCCAATAAAGTCTTGGGAGGACTCGCTTAGGCGCGAGCCTATGTACTAACTTGACATTTCTGAAGATATGTCAAACAGGAGTTTTTTCATTTAAAAAAAAAATAAAGGTTTTCTGTGAACCAAAAAGAAAGTAGAAAGTGTTTAGAAATTGTGTGCCAAATTTGACTTGCCGTAAACCATAGAGTATGTTAATACTGTTAGCACAGACTTAAGTTGCTATTAATCGAAAAAATTTATTCTTTATAACAATTTGCTAAACATGCTATTGTAAATATTACACTAATCGGTATTTACCAACACTATCAGTAATGAATACATGTCATTCTGTTCAATTTTGGCGCACTGCGTCTAGTTGAATACCTAATTGATACCATTTAAATTAATTTAAAATAACGAAATAGGCATCATGTGAGAAACCTTCATACATACAATGCACATGATGAAAAACGAATTATGATCTCTGTACATCTGACCCATATGTTGGGATTTGTTCCCCCTCATTGTATTTTATTGAACTGATGAATTAAACTGCCAGATTTGTATCTGATGTTAGCTGAACCCCCACCCACCCCCCACACCCCCCACACCCACCCCCCACACCCCTAGTCTGTACGCACTCAATTGCTGTCTTGTTTGCAGTTAGATTTGGGGTCGTCATTATCTTGAATAATCACAAGACTGCCAGCATGCAGCTTGGATGCTTTCACTGATCGGTATTAGACAAAGCCTTTTCAAAGCTCTCGATTAACTCCTTTGGATCACTATTTGAGTTGGTATTTCCCAAAGCAGGTTTGCAGAATCCATTGTTACTTAATTGTCTTATAATATCCTCTAGTTCAAGATACATGAAGAGCTCAAAATTGTATCCTATGATCTCACTGAAAATAAGGAGCACATCCTAGTGTGTGTATAATATTTAAAAGAATTAAAGTTAAAACCATAAAATGTAAACTCTCATAGTTCCGTTTTAAAAAGCTGATTCAAATCAAAGGACATTCCTGCATTAAAATCTGTATTTCTTTATTTGACATAGGTATTTAAAGCAGCAGTCCAAGCTGCCCCCCCCCCCCCCTTTAATATGTGTGTCAATAAAATCCACAAAATAAGTCATTCGCTAAATTGCAGATACGTTTTCCTGTGATCAATCGGCGAAGATTCGGCTCGGGGGTTCACTAAATGGCTGTTAGTGCAGCAGAAGAGGACCAAAGATGCAAAGTTCTGTGGGGAAGATCATGTGACCATGCAACTACTAGATACAATTGGTGCACTGCTAGAGAGGGCAGGGCTCAAAAAGGGGTGGGCCAGAGCCTGTTTCGGAAGGGGATATGACTTTTTAAATGCTTGTTACATTATAAAACATTTCATTGAGTTATCAAAAAAAACAAAAAAAAACACGTAGGATATTGCTTGATCTGCAGCTTTAAGTCCTGACACTAAGTAGATGAAACAGCAAGAGAAAGCATGCCAATAGAAATCGGCATATGTTTTAAAGCAGACCATCACAGGGTCATTTTACAAAGATTAGATCCAATAACCTTCATAAACTGGAAAGAACGACAAGGCCTACCATCCTGTTTTCTTTATCTAAAGTATAACTATGGAAAGACTGGGATTTCTGGATTACGTGTGGGCTATTTATTGAGCACTGGTAATTGACACTTGGAAACCTAATGTATCTATCATTAATGTTAAACACTACAAAAGTGCTGCAATTTCTTGCTACTGGATTTTATTAAAAGGTAGTGTCCCATGACTCTTCTTTTTTGCATACAGTACATTGAAAAAGCTGAAGAGAGGATATACGGTCCTAGGAGGTGAATGTAGCACGGTATTAGATCCGGAGGTAGACAAATCAGCACAGACGAAACATCTTAAGGAGGAAGAAATGTGCTCTTATCAGGGTGTTGAAGATTTCTCAAATTTTGGACATTTGGAGAGAATTGCACCCCACTGAAAGGAGTTATACATTCTTCTCTAATCCACATCTGAGTTACAGTAGAATAGATTACTTCTTTATATCCAGCAGATTGGTTCCAAAGATCTCATCTGCCAGGATACATATTACATGGTCCGACCACGCAGCAATAGAACTTAGGTGCACACAAATTAATCTGGACAGTCCGGGAGCAAATTGGAAGTTAATCGAATCCCTGATAAAAAAAAAATACCTGAAGTAATTCAGACAATTAACAAGGAAATGGATCAATTTTTTTTAATTCAGTAAGGGAAGTGGGATCTCTCAGACGACTCTGTGGAAGCTCACAAGGCAACCCTTAGAGGTTCACTCATAAGCATTGTGGCGGGAAGAAAAAGAGAGAAATGCAAAAATCCGGAAATTACAATCAAAATTGGCGGAGCTTCAGTCTTGCAAAAGAATAGCGGCAGGGCAGAAACACTAAAAGAATTAAAAAGATATCAGAATTGAACTAAACTTGCTCCTAACCCATCAGGCGGAAAACGCATTAAGTTGGTCCAAGAGGAATTTTTTTGAAAAAGCAAACAAGCCAGATACCTTATTAGTAACTAAACTTAGAAACAACCAATTAACCTTAACATACAGTCCATCAGACAAAAATTGGGTAAGTTGACTTCCAATCCTAAATTGATAGTAGAGGAATTTAAGAAGTATTTCGAGCAAATATATGATGGAGAAAAAGTTTCACAAAATGCTAATATGAGAATGTCTTTGGAAGACTTTAGTGGATTCAGATTTGCCTAGATTGAGTATGGAGGAGGATGATTATTTGATTAAAGACTTCACGTTAGAAGAACTTTAAGAAGTGATCAATCAGTTAAAGCCATCTAAGGCACCTGGCCCAGCTGGATTTTTTTTTGTACTACAAAAAAATTGCCAATTTATTAGCCCCACAACTGGTCGGTATGTTCAATGCCATATTCGAGAGAGCTGCATTCACGGAACACATGCTTCAAGCGTCCATCTCATTGATATACAAACAAGGTAAAGATCTGACTAACTGTAAAAGTTATCGCCCAATTTCACTAATTGATACGGACATAAAAATATACTCAAATGCTAGTTAATAGAATAAGTTCCCCCGGATCAGGTGGGCTTTATATCAGGGAGACTAGCAGCAGAAAAAACAAAAAAAAATCCATTAATGGTGCCAAGTCTAGCGCTGAAAAAGTGTTTGACAGAATAGACTGGCTCTATCTGAATGCAACGATTGGGGCATTCGGTGTCAATGGTAGAATATTAAAAGCTATCTCGGCATTGTACACGAACCCGGTAGCAAAGGTGGCCCACCAAGGGTTTCCATCGGACCCTTTCAAGATTAAAAGTGGTACTAGACAGGGCTGTCTGCTCTAGCCTTTATTATTTGCGTTATGTATGGAACCACTGGCAGCACAGATAAGAGACCAAAAACAAAAAGGTAGGTGTGCTACTACAATTGAACACTATTCCACAACACCCCAGTGAGTAGTGAGATGAAAAAAAACGTGAAAAAATACAAAATACTTAATGTATGTCTCGAGAGCGTCTGCAGCTGTAGAAGTGGGGGTGGTTCAGACACCCCCCCAGGCAAGTACAGAAAAACACAAGAAAACAGCGCACAACGCTCATAGTGTATTAAAAATATATAATGTAAGGCACAATAAACGGTGAGTTTATTGCGTACATCAAAGATGAGAAAATATCAGCAATTCAAAGGACATGTTATCCGAACACCAACCAGCCAGATCGCTGTCTCTGCTTTGATGTCATCAGGTGTTCCACAAGCTCCTGCTTCCAGGGATGGAATAACACACACGCCACAGGATGTGCTGAACCCAGTCAGCTAGTGGTTCAATCACCAGTTGGGCAAATGGGGTTGTGTGTGGAAGTACAGTCCCAAATCGACAGTACCCCTGTTAGTTGTTGGTGGGTGGTTAATTCACAGAGATGTTCTGACTGCGGCCAACCCGAACTCCACCATACATGGCCGCCTCTCTGTCCACTTGTGGGGACGTCACTAAGCCGCGCCGTGTTGTGATGCAGCACCGAAGTTCCACATCGATCGTATATCAGGATAGTACTATATGGATGTTAGTTATTTGGATCACCAAAGTTCTTCCAACGCGTTTCTTCATCAGGAGCTTGTGGAACACCTGATAACATCCAAGTAGAGACAGCGATCTGGCTGGTTGGTGTTCGGGTAACATGTCCTTTGTATTGCTGATATTTTCTCATCTCTGATTTACGCAGTATACTCACCATTTATTGTGCCTTACATTATATATTTTTAATACACTATGAGCGTTATGCGCTGTTTTCTTGTGTTTTTCTGTTACAGATAAGAAAGAACCCAGATATATCGGGGGTACAAATGAGCACACACATACACAAGGTAGTCTTATATGCTGATGACGATGTCTTTCTAACTTTGTTTAGGCCCCTTACCTCCCTGCCCAACCTATTCAAAGAGTTAAGCTTGTTTAATAGGATTTCAGGCTTTAAAATAAATAATGCAAAATCGGATACCTTGAATATAAACTTACCAAGAGACATAGAAAAATTTATAACAATTTCAATTTTAAATGGCAACCACAGGCTATTAAATATTTAGGAGTCTTCTTTACAAGTAACTACAAAACACTGTATCAAGCAAATTACCCTAAATTATTGCAGACTTTGAAGGAAGACATTAGAATCTGGTCCACTTATAACATTTAATGGATTGGAACGATACATTGAATCAAAATGAATTTATTTCCCCGTATCCTTTACCTTTTTCAGACCCTAGCAGTGCTGGTCAGACTAAAAGATGTTCTTTCCCTTCAGTCTTTAATCACTAAGTTCATTTGGAACTTCAAATGCCAAGAATAAAGGGCAGGGTTATTAAGCGCCTTACTTTGGCAGGTATCTTGCTTGTTGTCATATTATAGGGCGGCACATCTATGTCAAATTTCCCAATAGACCCCAACCTTAAAAGATGGGTGGCATTAGAAAAGGAAGCATGCTTCCCATTAGATCTGAATAATATAATTTAGTCGCCAAAATAAATAATTAAACTCATTAAAGAGCCGCTTTTCTCGATGATCAACTCTTTGGAAATTTGGGAGACAACTAAACTCAGATGCTCGTTAACCTCTAGGGGTTCTCTGATGACTCCCTTGTGGGACAATCCAGACTTTGCTCCGGGCCTGGTAATTAAAAATGTTGCGATTTGGAATCGGAGAGGAATCATCCGTCTCAAAGATTTGGAGGCTGGAAAAAATATCAAAACCTATGACAAAATTAGGCCAGAAAAAGGTTTGCCCCATTTAGAATTTTTTAGATACCTCCAATTAAGAGAATTCTATATTAAACAGTCACCTTCCCGCCCCCCTCCCCCTTTAACACATTTTGAAAAGCTCTGTATTTTAGAAACAGACAAGTGGTCTCACATCTCGGATGTATAAAGAAGTGATCTTTTCCGGTACAGAGTATTCAAAGAAATTACAATACGTCTCTAAATGGGAGGAGGACTCAGGGGAAGTCCTAGAGGCGGAAGAATGGGATGACATTCATGGAAGCAGCCAAAAGCTCAATCTGCACGGTGCTCAAGGAGAATGCATATAAAGTATTTATGCATTGGTATATCACCCCACTCAAACTCTCGAAATTCATTCCTGGCTATCCCCGCTCTGGCCTTAGCAGTGTGTGGACAGGCCTATTTGTTGCATATGCCTTGGTCTTGCCCTCGGGTTGCATCCCTTTGGAAAAAAGTAAACATTTGGCTGCATAGGATTTTGGACCTCACAATTCCATTTGACCCCTGGCTATTCCTTCTCAATAGACCAATGCAGGGACTATCCAGGAAGGTAAACCGTTTGCGCATTTTCACAACTGCAACAAGATGCGAGATCGCATCATTATGGAAACAAAAAGTATTCTCCATCAATTTCTAAAATTAGAAACAGAATTTGGTTTGTTTGTCAGATGGAGAAGCTAACAAGTATGGTGAATGACACCAGCTCTAAATTCCAAAAAGTCTGGTCACCATGGTTGGCCCAATCAGATATCACAGGGGTGAATATGGCCACAACTTTGCTTTGATAGTGATAGGTGCATTCTTGTTGGGCAGCAGGCAGAGAGTGGAATGAGATGTGCGGGGTCTGATGGATGGACTTGTAGCTGGCATGGGACTGCATGGAGAAAGAAAATGGAAGAGAAAGGGAGAATATGAGAGAGTGTTACGGAGAGAACGAACATAAAGCATAGAGAAATAGGTTTGGAGTGAGGGTCCCAAGGGAAGACCTACATGATCCTTAACTTATCTCTCCCCCCCCCCCCCATTCTGTCTTATGTTTTCTTTTGTTTTCTTTATTAGAATTTGTTATCACCAAAAATAAATGATACTGTAATGTATTTTTGATATACAAACATGAAATAAAAATGTAAGTTACAAAAAAAAGGTAGTGTCCCTTTATTTAGCTGTTTTTGTTTGTTTACATGTGAAACTCTACAGTTGTACCAGCATAGAACTAGACATTCCTGTTTTTGTATGAGTTTAAGGCCATGTTCCTTTGTTGTGAAAGGATGAGGGCTAGAAAAGTCGCAAAACAGCCGGCATAGAGACGAGTTTCAGTTGGCAATGATCTTGTAAGCAAATGATGGGAGATTTTTTTTTTTTTTTTAAATGATACCTTTGCTACACTTTTGAGTATTTTAAGCATTTTGCTTGCTTTACAGTACTGTACAGACAGGGAAGGTGGTCAGATGCAAACGTTCTGACTTACAGTAGTTCTATTCTGAACAGTGGTCCGTTCCTCTAGGCCTTGCGGCATGTTAATGACAACAGGGGTTTGGCTAATGGCATTGGGGCATTGTCAAAGACTTAGAGATGGGCGGATGCACCCAAATCTGTTTCTCGGATATCCTTGCATTATACACCAAAAATTTGTTTAACATTGTAAAATTCATGGATGGATTTGATCAGTTTTAATCCGCGCAGATTCAAAATCTGCCATTGGATCCAATCCACTGACGGAATTGTAGAATTCACTTAAATCCATCAATGGATTGCGGAATCCATGGAGTGTATTGGCAATAAGAAAAAATCCGCAAAACGCGAACCACATTTTTGAGATTGATCTGCGAAAATCCGCTAACCAAAGGAAACTGGCAATCAACTGGAGATCCAAATCCGCAAAAAAAAAATCTCTATCTCAAAAACGTCAGGGAGTGGTCCCTTTCATGTCATGGGGTTCCCCTAAGAGGCAGCAGCCCGCCGTTTAAAATGAGCTAATGTGGAATCCTATACAACTATTGATGACTGTGTGAGAAGCTCAGATGCTTCATTAGAAAGTATTTAAACTAGCTGAATGGTACAGTGAAGTCAGCCAGGACATATCCAACTTGCAAAATAATGTGTGTCCCATTTGAACAGAAGACCACTTAAATATAGTAGGGTGAAGATCAATACAACAGGAAGAAGATGGTATGACCGATTAACAGGAGGGATTAAGAAAATCATTTACAAAAATTTGGGGTCTCTGTACAAATGCCCATCATTTGGGAAATTAAATGCCAGAACTATTTGCAAAAATTGGAGAATTTCGATATTGTGGCTATTATGGAGTCATGGTGCAATGAAATTCAGGACTGGGACATAACTACAGGTATACAGGGTTACATTCTATTTAACAAGGCAGGATGGGAAGGGAGGATGAGTTGACCCTTATGTGAGGAAGAACAGAAAAGCTATTTTAATTAAAGGTATTTGATGAAAGACTGAAACTCTAGAAACTGGTGGTCATTCATAATGGGGGGGGGGGGGGGCGATTTACAGACATCTAGGAAGGAAAAGAGGAGGAATTGGACAGGGTGTTTATGAGATGGTAATGTAAGGAAAGGTAATCGTTATGGGAGACTTCAGTCTGCCAGATGTTCACTGGGGTGTCTGTTGCAGGTTCAGCCAAAAGTGGTACATCCTGGATTTGTGTCGGAGGGCATCTCTCAAGCAATTGGTGAGGGAGCCGTTTCATAAGGAAGCAATATTAGATTTATTTTTTCCAATGGGGACAGTAATTTTTGGGGAAAACTTTGATTCCTGTGATCAGTCAATGTGGCATAGGTTCAAATGAGAGGCCAAGTCATACCACACAAACTAACGTTTTAGATTTTAGGAAGGCTGACATTTCTGAGATGGGAACATATTTAAGGGATTATTTAGCTAGGTGGAGATATGAGTGGAGTTTAAGAGCAATGGGAAAAATATGCAATACTAAAAGCAACAAAACAACAGATTAGACAGCACTCAAAGTAGCAAACGTGGTTAATAAATGGTGCAACAAGGAGGAATCCTATTTCCTCCACAACAATCAATAAACATAAAATAATGTTCCCAGCACTCAAAAAGACAAATAGATTTAATTAAGAAAAGAACACCCCCACTCCCCCCCCCCCCAAGGGGTATAGGTCAAAATGCAGTTTACAAATGTGACAAGGGAAAATAGGAGAAAACAGGGGTAAGGGTAGAAAATGGAAGTCAAAAACATGGGTAGAGAAGGGGGAAGTGCTAACAAAAAAGCGATGCAGGTGAAGGGGGCAACATTTTGGGGTTAAGACCTCTTCAGGCCCGTTCCCAAAGGGCACAAAAAAAGGTGTCCAATTGTACTTCCCTTAAATCCTGTAAAAAAAACCTCCCTATACGATAGTAAAAAACCTAAATAAAGTTAATCCAAAAGGATAAGGTGGCAAAATAAGTCCAGCACCTCAAGGAGAAAACGGAGGGATATAATGTACATGAACCACGCTCAGTATAAGCATAACCTGATAAGAGGATAAGCGCCAACAATCCCTGTTAGAACTCCTCAAAAAATCCTAAATTGATGCACACTATGATAAATGGAAATAGGGTACAGACCACAGTGCCAACTTTTATACCTTGGGAGAGGTTTGTAACCCTGCCCCATAACAGGGTAGGTCCAGGTACTGACAGGCATCAAATCAACTGCATGTGACCCAGTCAGTACCCTCCTAGGCATGACACTCCAAACTGCTGTCAGGCCTGCACCTGGATATGGTAATATTGTATTCTATCCAGTCTGCAACCCACATGCTAGGCCTCTGTGCAGGAGTTTAACCCAAACACTGCCTGTTCATAGTTACATAGTAGAAAAAAGACATGCGTCCAAGTTCAACCTTGTCTATATTTAGACAACAGATAGTTTATCCTATATCTATACTTATTGATCCAGAGGAAGGCAAACAAAAAACCCTAGTGACATCATCCAATGATATCTCATAAGGGGAAAAAATTAAATTCCTTCCTGATTCCAAGAATTGGCAATCAGATTAATAGCTGGATCAACATCCTTCCCATGTTTACTTATTTGGTATATCCGTGTATACCTTTCCTTTCTAAAAAGATGTCCAACCTTTTTTTGAACAAATTTATTGTATCTGCCATCACACTCTCCATATGTAATGAATTCCACATTTTAACTACCCTTACTGTAAAGAACCCTTTCCTTTGTTGCTGGTGAAATCTCCTTTCCTCCAACCTTATGGGATGACGCCAAGTCCTTTGTATTGCCCTTGGGATGAATAGTTCTTTTGAAAGCTCCTTGTACTGTCCCTGAATATATTTGTATATAGTCATCATATCCCCTCTTGGATGCCTCTTTTCTAATGTAAATGTAACGTTGCTGACTGCAAGACAGGATACAAACCCGCAGGGCAGATGTAGGGAGTAGTACACTGACCTTGGCCTGGGATAAGAGGCCTGAGATGCAGGGGTAGTAAAGTCCAATTCCGGGGTTGAGGCAGGCAGGGATAGTCAGGACCGGTTCCGAGGTCGAGGCAGGCAAAGAGTAGTCCGTTTCAGTTACAAGGTCAAGACAGGCAGCAGGGAAAATAAAGGCAAGGCAGATCTCAGACGTGTCAAGTACTTTGCACGAGCACTGACATGGACCAACTGCCTACTTTTTAAAGGCCTGAAGCAGCTGCTGGCAATGAGGGCCAGAGAGTCTGACTTCCTGTCAGGAAGTGAGGAGCAGGAATTGCCAGGAAGCAATATGGCCACGGTAGCTTCAGTGAGGGTGAGAGGTCCCTTCCTGTCGGTAGCCATCTTAGATATCCGGACAGATCCCTTATAGTAAATAAATCTAATTTAGCTTGCCTCTCCTCATAATATAGATTGTCCATCCCAGTTATTATAGTTCATATCAGGACTTATAGTGTTAGGGCCAAAGAAAGGTATAGCCTGGGGCACTAGGCTACACAAGATAAACCTAAATAGATGAGTAGCTATGGCAGTGGAAGCCAGATTAATTAATTTGTGTCCCTCATTGATTCCAGTTAGACATTTTGCAAAGAAGGGGTACTGAAATGGTGCATGCTCTACACTTGGGGTGCTCAACTCCAGTCCTCAACCCCCTCCCCCCAGCTGGTCAGGTTTTCAGGATATCTCAGTCTCAGCACAGGTGGCTCAGAGGCTCTGTTGAAGACTGAGCTTCTGATTGAGCCACCTGTGTTGAAGCGGGATATCCTGAAAACATGACCTGTTAGGGGGGCTTGAGGACTGGAGTTGAGCATACCGGTCTACACCATAAAACCTTTCAGGAAGACTGACGGGCCTTCATATGTATAGCTTAAAGGAGAAAAAAGTGAGCAGAGGGATATGATAGAAACCTCTAAATACATAAAGCATTTCAACAAAGTACAGGAGGGAACAATATTTTGGAGAAAAGGTTTGCTAGAAAAGAGGCCATGCTTTAAAACTGGAGGGTGGCAGACTCGGGTAAATGTGAGTAGGTACTTTACGAAAATTAGGGTGGATTAATTGAATACAGACATACCCCGCATTAACGTACGCAATGGGACCGGAGCATGTATGTAAAGTGAAAATGTACTTAAAGTGAAGCACTACCTTTTTTCCACTTATCGATGCATGTACTGTACTGCAATCATCATATACGTGCATAACTGATATAAATAACGCATGTGTAACAGGCTCTATAGTTTCCCCGCTTGCGCACAGCTTCGGTACAGGTAGGGAGCCTGTATTGCTGTTTAAGATGTGCTGAGAGGCGCATGCGTGAGCTGCCGTTTACCTATTGGACGATATGTCCTTACTCGCGAGTGTACTTAAAGTGAGTGTCCTTAAACCGTGGTATGCCTGTAGCCTCCCAACTGAGTTGGTGGGGCCTAATACAGTATGGGGATTCACAAATCCTTGTAATAGACATACTGTACGACTATCCTAAATAGAAAAGAAGGCCAAGGATTAAATGGGGGTTTACTGTAGATAAGAAAGCAGGCAGACTTGGTGGGCCAAGTGGTTCTCATCTGCCATGAAATTCTATCTTTCTAAGTCAGGGGGTCGGCGGTTCAGGGAGCTTACAATTAAGAGGAGTTTAGCAGTTCAGTAAGTGAGGCATACTGTACTGTATGTTTTCAAATCAAGTTGAAACATTTCTAGGTTTGCTGTTATATATTTTTTTTTAGTCCAGAGGTTGTGGTCCTATAAAAAATAAAAGTAGTAAATGAGTAACGTTGCTTGATTTAAATTACTTCTGTGTCGGTTCTTTGCGCCTCATATTAAAGGTTTACACAGTTTTGTTTGTATAAATAAAGGTAAAATAACCCTTTTTTACAGTAGTTTTAAAATTCACCACTTTCTTTGCCAATAAAGTACTGGCCTCTTGAGTTTCTAAATTAAAAAATAATGTAGGGTACTCTATTCCCCTTAGTACTGTCATACTTATGCCTGTTTTTTTAAGTTAGTAATGATTGCAATATTTTGATTTGTTATATACTGTATGTCTTTTTAACTATTTAGCTTTAACTTGAATCACGTCATTTGAACACATTAAAAGTGGGCAAATTTTGCTTGGCGCAAAAATAATTTTATTTCAACGTCATAGTCATTGGTATTTATTGTTTGGTTGGTTTGTTAAAAACGATCCTTCATAAGGGTTTGCAGAGCGTGAAGTCGTTCACTTGGCTTCATAAAAGTCAGAACAAAACAACTCTGAAAGCTTTTTCTATGAGTTTGCAAACTGATAGAATGAATGGAGACCATTACATTTGTTTTCAAAGCTTTTTAAATTGCATTAGATCCTTCTAATGATGATGGTGTTCAGACGTAAAACTTTTTTTTCCATTAAGGCGCAATATGTATTTTCCATTAGAAACTTTCCTCTTTGGTACCTGAAAGACACATCATCACTGATCATCAGAGACATGTTTCTTTGTTGTAATGCCATTACTAAATGTTGGAGAGTTTTGAATGAAGCCACTTGTTAATGATATAAAAAAATAAAATATAGCTGAACAGAAAACACAGCTGTATACAGTACAAACAAACAAAAAAACAGCTGCAAGACGTTGGTCATGTAATGAAGTACATGAACGTCTGATCATCCTACCTACTCGTCTTTTTCAGCATTTGACCCAGGGGTCCTCCGGAGCTGGACAGCATTCTTTTTAGTTTAGTTGTCCACCTGGTTACCAAGATACTTTCCAGTGCAGTAACTGGTTTTCCCGCTCGCACTGACCTGCTGTAAAATTGTATCAAACGGATGCAACTGATTGTGCTCAAACTTTCCATAAAAATTCACCTTGCCGATCCGACCTGAAATCCAACATTTCAGGACGGATTAGTGAGTTTTTGAGAGTTGCAGTATGAGCAACTGAAAAAGAGGGGTTATAATTGAAGTCTTGTTTAAACCACAACTATTACCCAAACTACTGTGCATCCATAATATCCCTCTCACATATGTGTATTTATATGTGTGTGTGTCTCATATATATATATATGTGTGTGTGTCTCATATATATATATAAATGTAGCGGTCATGTAAAATGCCTACAGTCATCTCTCCTGCTGGCAGTAAGGCCTGGTAAGTTGTGGGCATGCCAGCAGTTATTATGGAGGTTTTCCCTCACACCCTGGTGATGTGCCCTGTGTATGGATGGGAGTAGTCACATGCTCTGACTCCCTGGTTAGTGATGTCAGAGGTGTGTCAGCTTCCAGAGTATACATAAGGCACAGCACTGTGTCTAAAGTTAGTTCTGAGAAGAGGAGGAAGAGTTCTGTCAGGAGTTCTAGGAGAAGTCTGAAAGGAGTTCAAGTGCTGTCAGAGAGTTAGTTATGTTATAGTAAGCGGACGTAGGAGTCTGTGTCCAGGGACCTGGCACAGAACCGTGAATCCCTGATCCAGGTGACATACCTTTCAAAGGGGAGCACGAGTACCATGATTGGCTAGAGACAACCCCATTGTGGAGGGCAGCTATGCCCACCAGTACAATAAAGATGGAGCTGATCAGAGAAACCCCTGTGTGTGAGAGTCAAGTGATTACACAGGGAGTTGCACCACGGAGGAGTTCCTCAACAGCATCATCCCCTTGCGGACGCAGGGACCCTGATGAGGTGGAGGCGCTGCACTGGAACTAGGTGAGACTCAGCACACTACCTCAGCTGCCTGTCTGGACGGGTCCTCCCCACACACCATCATGCGGGAGACTCAGGAGTCCTGTAGCCAACAGGTGCACCACCCGACACTACCACACTGTAATGGGGACCGGTTAGACCACAGGGGCCAATGTGAGATTGGGTGGGTCAGGCCGGGCCAGAAATACCGTTACATATATATATATATATATATAAATTGGAAATATTCCTGTATGCTCATTTGCATGTCTTAGACAGGTCTGCAACCCCGCCTTTCACCATTATCACCCAGCAAACAGCACTTCCACTGCAGCAAGGGATTCTGAAAAATGACATGCACATGGACACACAGTGTCACCTTCTGTTTCAAAACCATTTTTAACATGGTTCATTATAGGCTTAAGCTTGCTGCATGCTCACAGCTTTAAGAATTGCCAGGGTTAAGATGCATAGCCAGAAAACCCACCCACCCTGGGTCAGGCTGGCAGACCCCACGAGGAGAAAACAGCATGACACAAACCGAGAGGGATAAGTACAAAAGAGTACAAAAAATGTGTCTAAAAAGTATAAAGAAGTATAAAAGACGTCACAAATGTATATCTGTACACCAGGGCTAGAGACAGCAGGAGCCAAATGCAGGTATATAACAAGTTAATCATAATGACCTTAAGAAGTCGTGGCCCTGGGTGGTCTTTGAATTAAAGCACCACCTCCAATGGCGCCATCCGCAAATAATAAGGTCTAAGTGAGACTGATCATCAACCCAAGAACCAATGTAGTTCAAGTCTTTCATTCAGACCTTTGGGGAGGACTGTGTCAAGGGTATGGGTCCATTTAGCCTCTTTCTGTAATAGGATTTTTTCCCTGTCTCCACCCCTCCGCAGGGGTTTAACGTGGCCTATAATTTAATACCTTAATTGCGCCGGATTATGCCCCTTTTCCTGAAAATGTCTCGCCACTGATGTATCAGATTGTATGTTCCTAATGTTATTCTTGTGTTGGGATATACGTTCTTTAAGGGCATTAATGGTTTTACAAAGTACAGACTGGAACACGTCCTATTCCAACATGTTTCGTAAATGAATTACTTCGTCATTCATTTACGAAACATGTTGGAATAGGACGTGTTCCAGTCTGTACTTTGTGGAGTTCGATATTTTGGATTTATTAAACATTTTTGCCAGTCCATGGACATTTAATTGCTCAAATTTCACGAAACGGGACACTTTGGAGTGACGTCACTAGTGCGCACTGGTGAGCCCATCGTGGAGTACTGATGCGAAGCAGGCTACACGACACGTTGCCAGTGTATAGTTCCTGAGCGACGACGCCAGTGCACGTTAAGTAACAGAGCCACACTTTAACAGCGTGCAGCGGATCCTGTGCAAGCACATTCCAGCCCTCCATCCGGTGAGACAAAGCTGATCCGAGGGAAGAGGAAATCCAGGAGCCTCTGGGGAGAGACATGATTTCATCACATCCCTACCTCAGCAGAGTCTTGAGTGATTCCACGCCGTTTGCTGTTGTGGTAACATGTCCAAAACATGTAATGCCTGATATATTCATTTTTAATCTACGTGTAATACTCACCCGCTGAATAAGATCAACACAATATTTATTTATATACTACACTATGAGATTTTGCGCTGTTTTCTCTTTTTGTTTTTTAATTGCTGTATTGACTGTTCCAATGCTTGCTGTAAGATTGACTACAATAAATTAAATCCTATTATTGATATATGTATATGCTAAGAATGTGGCTGAGTGTGGCTCCCGATTTTAAAAACATCTCTAAGGTTTTTTTTTTTAAATAACATTCAATGCTTTATTGTTAATGGACACACATGGAGACACATACACACATCTGGTGATGGACTGCAGTGTGCAGTAGATGTTAAGTTTGTTTATAGAGTGAGATTGATCACACCAACCCTGTGGTGTAGCAGCTAGAGAATTGCACTAGTATATGAAAGATCATGGGTTCAATTCCTGAATGTGTATTATATAAAATAATCATTTAGAAATTATACCATACCATGCAAGAATTGAACCCCTGATCCCTCATATGCTTGTGCAATTCTCTAGCTGCTACAACACAGGGTCTGTGTAATGAATCTGACTCTATAAACAAACTTAACATATTCTGCACAATACTGCACTCGGTTCAAGTCTTGCATGTGTATTATATAAAATAAATAATTTATAAATTCACTGTTGGGCTGTCATTGGTCACAGAAGGTTCATGTGACCCTCCTCTGCACTCAAAAGTCAAATTGAACTGTCTCCCCAAGCACCAAGCTTGGGAGAATGTAAGTAAGCGCTGCGCACATGGACGCAGCCTGATGAAGCAGGAAGAGGAGTGAGTTGCAGATGAGTATTTGATTTAAGTCCTCGCGGAACCCCTGATCGCGGTGGACGTTTTGCGATCCCGGTTATAACGCGGTCTCATTATGTGGACCCGAGCACCGCGTTATAATGGGGTTCAGCTGTTTTAGGTCACTAATTTTAGAAATGGAAGCGTTTGGAAGTGGTGTGAATAATAAATCCACTATGGACATACAATATATTCTATTTCCTTTTCCAAGCAGTCAAATATAATGAGTATGATGAGTACAAAATACATTTATTTTTATAATATTTTTATTGATAAATATTATTTTTTTTAAATAATTTTTTTGTTCCTCGCCAGATAAATGCTCATTATCAAATAAACAAAAGGGGAAGTTTTGAGTGGCGCCGAGTGATATGGCGGTGGAGTGAGGTAGTGCCGATACACATTAACCTCTGTATTTCAATTAATAAGCTTTGTGTCTGAAGATAGTCTCTCCCTACATATGCTATCAAAGCTAAAGAAAACTGCACCTGTATAGAAAACTGCTTTGAGGAATTTATTGAAACACATTCATATAATGTAACTATGTAACATTCGTAGCGAAATGTACTGGAGTCTGCTGCAGATTGATGAGCATCTGAGGCATGTAGTCATCAGACTTTAACCTGAGATCCTTCGGATCTTCTCAGATTGAATTATGCCCACAAATCCCTGATACCTAAAACCACTGTTATGGAAAAGCTGCTTGATAACATGGTACTCTTACACTTCTGCAGAACAGGTAGCGATCTTCTGCCCCAAATTCATATTTGTAGGGATCTCTCCCACTACCCTCTTGAAATACAGGGATTTCAAGGTAATCACAGAGGTTCTAAAAAGTAAAAATATCAAATATAGTTGGGGATCTGTTTAAGATTAAATGACCACATCGACAGGGCCAAAATCTCAAATCAAAGACCCAAATGACAGCGATGGATCATGCGGTAATTGTACTGAATGACCTACTGGCTTCAAATACTCTTTACTCGTGGAGAGGTAATTAATAGTTATGTAAACCGTAAATAATTTCACAACCAAAAGCAGAGTTAAAATCTTCTTTCCAAATCCATAAAGCTCATAGGATCTCGGCAATCGTGTTTGGGGAGGCGCCTAAAGTAGTCGCAGGGTCTTTAATTAAAATAGCTTCTATAGGAATAATGTCAAATTATAGTACATTGCGTTTTTTCCACATAGCTGAATAGGCTTGAGAAACTTCATAGATGACACCCTTAAGAATTAACTAAGGTAAGGCGTGATATAAATGTATGCCTTACTGACTAGGCCAAGCAGGTGATGCGTTGGACACAACAAAAATACAAGAACGGTTATGGAGTGTTCATGCTAGCTAAAAGACTGAGGAAAAAACAATCCAGGAATAACATTGATTCAATACATCTTGAGTTGAGATCTTTGTCTTCTGATTCACAGATTATAGGTCTCTGGGAAATCTCACAAAGATCTTGATATGTTTCTGAACGCTTTCTTGCTACAATTTTTCGTGCAATCGTGCCCCAATCTGAACTATTGCATTTGATCAAATAAACCCCATTGAGAGATGTTTGAAAGAGGTAGAGAAAGTGAAGTGTGAGGTTGGTATGATGTGAAGTGGTAGTTTTTCAGGCAAATGAACACGTGGTTCTTGAATTTACTATCAGAGGGAAGATCGAAAAAGAATAAACAGTTGCACAGCAATAGAGCAACGCTGGACGTGGTGACCAAAAAAAAATATGTTTATTGGGTAAAATCCATATACTGTAGTTGTAGTACTGAAAATCCTCTAACATGTTTCGCACGGTGTAAGTGCTTTATCAAAGAGTTTTTCAGGCAAATGAAAACATGTGTTTCTTGAATTTACTATGCAAGATTCTGAAAAATAATTGCTTTGGAGTCCAACATAATGTTTATGCACTGGAGCTTGTTAGTACAATTGTATTATGAGAACATGCAACTTATCTATATTCTTTTTCCAGAGCCATAACCGCTTAGTAGAACAAGATAGGATATAGAACATTTTTATATGGTTCAGCTTTTCAGCTTTATAAACATGAAGGGCGCTGTTTTTGATAGCTACAAATGGGTTTGTAAGCAATGGTACATTTATCAGAGTTGTCATCGCAACAAAAGTGGGTCTCGCCTCGAAACAGGAACTAGATTGGGTACCATTTAGTTATGAGTTTTCAACCTCTAATAAAGCTTAACGACAACTATTAAAAACAAAATTGGTGTATTAAACATGAGACTTCTTTGGTGAATGTAAAATAAAGTAAATGTCCCCAGCTGCTTTTGTGCTTAATATTCCCTGTGGCTTTTAAAGGCTTTCAAAACACATACAGTAAGGCACTTTCATTGAGCACTCTTAGATTCTTGGCTACATGCACTAATTGTCTTCAGCAGTCACTTGGGATAGCTGTTATCAAAACATTGAAAGCTTTGTTCGGTTACCTTACTTTGTTGACAAACTAAAGTGTTTAATGCTGCCATGTAAGAAGAGGAGTAAAAAGAAAGAAAATATTGACATATTCTTGGATTGATTTGATGATGTAATGGGTTTTTGCATAACCTCTGTCCATTTAGAATTGGTCTTACTATCAATTTGGCTTCAGTATGTTTTTACTTTCATGTTGTACTACTAAATCACCTGCAAAACTTTTGTGGCATAGGTAATAATGCAGTAGGGGACCCATGTGTATTGCATCAGAGTTAGGGAGCTATTAAACATATTATTATTGCAGATCAACACACTGCATTTATCTGTAAATATCTTCATAGATACTGCCCTTACATTTTACCAACCATCAATTTCCCATCTCTATTTCGGGAGCATTAGGGAGACATAATGAAATAAAGATTTATACACCTTCGTTTGGGCACAGATAATACGGACGTATGAGAGGAACGCTCCATGTATTCTAGATGAATGAGAGCAAAATAACAGGGGCATGAATGAGAATCATGAGCGTTCTTCTGAAAAGCATTATTATTATCGTTTCTTTAAGCACCAACATATTCCACAGCGCGGTACAGTGGGGTTACAGAGGGATGTAATCTAAGTAGACAGAATTACATATCTAGTAGGCGCAAGCAAATACAAAGAAGTGCACAATGTACTGAGGGCCCTGCTCGTGAAAGCTTACAATCTAGAGGGAACATTAAGCATTGAGCATTAAGTCACTTTTGTAGTGTTGTTATTGACATGCTTGATATTTTATTCATGCTCTTCTGTATCCTTCACATTCAGTTCTTTCGGTTTTGTTTATTTTGAAGGGCAAACTATTGTTTTGAGATTAATCATAATCTAACTTTTTCCTGTACCTCACATGGCAGTGTGTATGGCTCCTCCCTTCAGCGCAGTAGGACAGGAAACTCTTCTGCAGGTACTAGTATATTAGTCCCTCCCTTTACCTGCAGAACGTTTTTTTTTCCTGACCTACAGTGTAGAAGTAGACTTTATTTTTTAAATTGAGACTCGCTAGGACTACATTTAGTTAAGTCTGTCCCAGAGGGTCTCAGCCTCTTTCTCCCTAAGGTTCGGGCATCATGTAGCTGTTATCTGCTGGCTGGAGGTCCTCTGTGACCGTGGCTGAACTGCAAGTGTGTCTTAGAATGCAATTGGGTAGGGTGCTAGCCATGGAGTATGTGCAGGCATGTATCGGCATCAGTTTTGGGAGCATGCATGCTCACAGAGCTATTTAAAGCACATGCACAATGATGTCACCACAATGCAGCCCATATTTAAAGGGGTAATACCTTCACTGGTAGCCATGTGTATGCAGGAGTCCATGGAGAAGCCTAAACTGAAGAAAGATGATTACTGAAGCCGTTTCAGGCATGGGGTTGCTGCCCAAATCTTCTAGGTGAGTCTTGTTCTGTAGTTGGTTAAAGAGTGCATATTATGTGAAATTTGGGACATTTATCTCTTTACTGTTGCAGTACCTCTGGGAGTCCACTTGAAGAGAGGACATTGACGATAACTCTGAAAGTATTACACCATAAGAAGGTCTCAAAGAAATATACAGTTCTACAGTCTGTGTGACCTGTGACAAATCTAGCGAACTAAAAAAGAAAGAACCCTAATAAACGAGAGCACTCAAAGTGCTATAATTGGCTCAGAGACGACTTCGATACAAGGACTAGGTAGGTATCTGGAGTCCCTCGGAGAGGGAAAACCTGATGCCTAGTATGATTTGCTGTGGGAATTAAAGTAAAGTTTAGTGTGAGCTATGCTCAATAAATGAAATTAGTTGTGGACACAAGATAATATTGAGTCTTGGTGCTGTTTGTCCTATAGTGTTTTTCTAACAAAAGCCTTAATAAAGTGGGGAATTAAAAGGAAAGAACACGTTGCAGAGACAGTATCAAAAACTTGTAGCGCTATAGTAGGCACCCCGCACTTGATCAATGCATCATCAATGTGGTCGCTGTAACTGTCTATTACCACTGTACTGCTGTGCAGAAGTACTATGTTTCCAGGAGACTCACGGGCTACATAAGACTCGTGACCTGAGGCTCGTATACTGGATGACCACTTAGTCATTTGTTCATCATACTGAGTAATCACCCTTGGTTTATTAGACTACTGTCAGTCGCGGGATACCGCGCAGAGCCAAGGTGTTTACCTACTGTCAGTCAGCCGAGTCCCTTTTAGACATTGAAGCGACTCGGGGACTGAAACTTATCGATCACCTGTTTGCTTTGAATCTAATCGGTTCATCCATTATTGGTGGCACACTATTTATAACCTGCTAATGTGGACTAGTGTTATCTTCGTTACGATAGCTCAAGGCATACTTCAGTGGTTCATTAGTCACCTAAGCATTACAGCTTAATATACTAATCTTGATAATTTATCAGAGCTTTTCACTTACCTGGTCAGAGAACCTGGATACTTGCTCAGACGCTGAGCTTCGTTGGCACCTACTATAGTGCTACAAGTTTTTGATATTGTCTCCGCAGTGTTCATTCCTTTTTAATTCACCACTTTTACTGAGGCTTTTGTTAGAAAAACAGTACAGGACAAACGGCACCAAGACTCAATATTATCTTTGGTCCACAACTCATTTTATTGATTGAGCATAGCTCATAATAAACTTTATTTTAATTCACACATCAAATCATACTAGGCATCATGTTTTCCCTCTCTGAAGGACTTCAGATACCTACCTAGTCATTGTATCGAGGTCGTCTGAGCCAATTAAAGCCCTTTGAGTGCTCTAGATTTTTGGGGTTCTTTCTTCTTTAGTTCTCTACTATTATCTACCCCAGATTGTAGCACCAACATACCACTTATTGGTTATTAGAGCTGTTGCGAGGGATTATCTCCCCCACCCCTTCCCTCTCTTGTACGTGACCTGTGACAAATCAACGATTGAAAAAAGAAGTTGTGTGAAGACTGCGTTAAGTCTGCAGCAATGGATCCTAATGAGCAAATGTTCAGTTTCTTATAATGGGCGAAATAAACAATCACAAAGCATTGAAACTGCATTGGTCCAGGTGAACAAACAACCCCATAAAAAGCCGGTCACAGATGAGCCTGAACAAGAAGGTGGAATCTTCCTTGGAGGAGTCTGAAGTATTCCAACACTTTTAAGAAGGTGAATAATCGGATTCATTGGAGCAAGAAATGCTCGCGGAAGACCTAACTTTAATTTAGTGTGGGTGGATCCCTTAAAGTCATGAAAGGGCATTGGATCTAAAAGAACCAAGAGAGGATCAGCTGAAGAAAGACAAGTTATTTGGAAGATCACATAGAAATATGATGTTTCCCCTACATTCCATCGTAAAGGAAATGGTTGAGACTAAATGGATTCAACCAGACAAGATGTTTAGCACACCTACTGTAGGTTGTTTATGAAGATGTATCCTTTCATAGAGCAGGAAGTGTTCAGGAAAACCCTCCTAAGGTAGATGCAGCAATCACAAGGATTGCAAAAAGGACCACACTACTGTACCTTTAATGATGTGGTGTCTTTTTTTATTTCAAACGTTTTTATTGTTTTTTTGTAGTATCACATTAAGACTTTGAAACAGGAAGAACAATGTACATAGATTTAGTTCGAACAACAGAACTGTCTTTCTTTGTATTTAAACATATAATCTGGTCATAAGGTCTTAAGACATTTCATTAAAGCCAACATAAGCTCCATCTTAGCTTTAGAACATTTAGATACTTCTAGGCCTCCAATCGGGAGGCGGATATCTTCAAAGTCTTTAATCGCTTTATTACTTGAAAGGGGAGAAAATGACAGAAGAAGAGAGATGCAGAGGAAAGGGTAAGAAGGGAGGTGGGGAAGAAAAAGGGAGACAAGGGAAGGGGCTCATCCCATTTATCTCCCAAGCGTCGACTCTGATACTAGGTTTTCCCTTTGGTTGGGATATATTCCTGGGCTCTATTTTTCTAGTTCTCAGGCATGCGTCCCAGACCTTATAATGCTGGTCTGTTTTCTGGGTTAGAAGGGCTGAGAGGAGCTCCATCATTCTGACCTCATTAACACTGCTGATAATCTTTTGCTTTGATGGGGCTTTCAGTTTTTTCCATGCAGCTGCTATTGAGCAGCGTGCTGCTATTGAGAATGAATGCCGCCAATTTCCTTTGAGTGGTCAGGAGTCCTTCTATGGGTTTGGCTAGTAGAAAGGACAGCGGGTCCATCTCTATGCTTTCCCCAGTAACATCTTGAATCATATTTCTAATCATGTTCCAGAAACCTGGATCTGGGGACAAAACCACCAGATATGTACCAGATCTCCTTTCTGGCCACATCCTCTCCAACAAAGATCAGGTAGGCCAGGGGAGATCTGGCTCAGCCTACTCGGGGTTAGGTACCATTGAAATAATATTTTATATATATTTTCTTTTATAGTAGTACAAATTGAAGTTTTGGCTGCCGATTCCCAGATATCCTCCCAGTCATCTTTATCTATTTCCATATTGAGGTCCTCAGCCCATGTTTTCATATATCTATGATTGACAGCTTCTATTGGCAGTGATATTCCTGAGTAGATCTCTGATACCAGACCCTTCTTATATATACCGCTTGCACATAACTTTTCAAAAATATTTGGTTCTGTAAATTTAATTTTTTGGGATATAGCTAATATAAAATGTCTGATCTGGAGAAAGCTAAATAGCGGAAAGTGATGGGGATGGAATTTCTGTTGAAGATCTTTGAATGATATTATTGAGGCTTTGTCCATTACATCCGCCACCTTTTGGACATTGGCCTCTTTAAAATGTTTAAAATCATTGGTGGTGCAACCTGGAGGGAAATCTAGATTACCAAAAATAGGAGTCAATATGGAAGGAGAGGATGTCAATTTATATTTTTCTTTATTTTTGGTCCATATCTTCCACGTACACCTCATTGCTCCCAGGCCTGTCTTGCCCGGAACCATCTTCCCCCTTCCCCTCCCCCCCTTGGGACCAAAGTATCGCTGCGAGAGTGAGGGGAGAGACATAGGAGGACTCAATCTCCAACCAGCACTGGATTGTTACACCAAACCACCGCTTGTTTTAAGTTGGCTGAATAATAGTGTTTAATAATATCTGGTACTCCTAGGCCTCCACACGCCTTAGACGCTAACATTACCGACCTTGCCACTCTTGGTCTTTTGTTTCTCCATATAAATTGGAACATTTTATTTTGTAAATTTTTGAGTTCCGACAAGGGTACATTGACTGGTAGAGTTTGGAAGAAGTATAAGGTGTCTTTTAAAGATTCCATGGATCGCAGGTTGTAAAGGGCCTTGAGAAAAAATTTTCTGGTTGAAGGATTGACTTGCAAATCGGTGGTTGACATAGCATCCCTTTCCAGAGCCAGGTGCATCTTCATAGCCGATGTGGAGGAAGCACTTGAAAAGGGTGTCAAACGGGCATTGACTCTGAGTGCACTTTCTGAAATAAAGTTGGCAACTGGTTATATAGCGAAAGCTTCTTTGAACACAGTCCGTCTGTCTGCAAGGGGCATGGCACTGTCGGTAGCAACTAGGAGACCACTGTGGTAAGACACTGTGGGACAGAATCCACATAACAAAATTATTTGCATTCCCTGCCATTCAAATACTTATTTGGCCCCAAACTCAACGCAATGATTTCTAAGGTGTCCGGGGAAGGAGTGTGTTCTTGCTTCAGGAGAGAAATAATAGGCAATGTTTTTCCCCAGCAGGACATAATGCCCTATAGAGAAGCAAAGACATACAGTCCAAGCAGGCCCTTTTCACGGCCGCCAGCATGGAGAGATGCCCAAGGGAATCTTTTTTGGGGTCACAGAGGAAGAGGAGAAATCAGCAGAAGCAAATTTGTATGAGATAAGGTGAGTCCTACAGTGCACAGTTGGCAAAAGACTGACACAATTCGCATCTTGGGCTCACTCAATAGAAGACAGGTGGCTACTTATCTCGTCAGGTTACCAACTAAAATCTATGCAAGAACCAAGGAAAAACAAATATTTAGATTCCTGAGTACCATCTAAAAAGCAAGGTGTTAGATCACACTCTGCGAGATTTGATGTGGGACAACATAATAAAGGAAGTTTCTGGTCTACAGAAAAGACCCGGAATATATTGCTGGTCAACAAAAAGTCTGGAGACTTCAGGGCCGTATTAGACCAGAGAGCATCTTTTTACAAGTAAAAAAAAAATGAACACAGTCATTCACGACGTCAGGCCAGGGGACTGGTATATATCCACATCCGTAACCTCAAACATCTCCGTTTTTGCAGTGAAAGGAAGACATTATCAGTACAAGTGGCCATACTTTAACCAAGGTCCTAGCTCCACTCATCGCCAGACTGACAAAAAAAAGATCCAGATTTATCCCTATCTGGACGGTTTTCTTTTAAAATCTCAAAATAAGGCAATGCTTATAAACCACACCCAGGTGGTAATTGCATTCTTGAAAGTAGCACAGCTGGCTAATGAACTTTGTTCCATCCCAGTCATATTTAAGATTGCCCAAGGAACCATTTTTCTTCCTCAAGACAGAGTGAAGCAAATTGCAAACCAAACCGCAAGGTTCAGGCAGTCGTGTCGGGTCTCGGCAAGAGTGCATGGTACTGATTAGAAAATTCACATCAACGCTAAGCATTGTAAAATGGACAAGACTTCATATGAAGACCCACCAGAAACATTTCTTGGATAAGTGGGGTAAAGATCCAAGGTGACCAGAACCGAAGAATATGAGTTAGATGGCAGAATATTCCACCAACTAGTGAGTTGCTGGAGTCTGACTCAGATAGATCTGATGGCAACTGCTCTAAACAGGAAGGTAGAACACTTCTGTTCAAGATTCTTTCACCATGTCGCCTGTCAAACAGATTCCTTCAGTCTTTCTTTGGAATTCAGCCTGGCATTCATATTTCCTCCAGTTCTGCTAATCGCCAAGGTCTATCAGACGATAAGAGCAAACAAGGTAGCCATTATACCTTACTGGCCAAGAAGAGTTTGGTTTGCCCATTTAATAAACATGGCGATAGACCCACCATGGCATCCGTATACAAAAAAGTTGGCCATAACGGCATGTAGATCGAGCGGCAAACATTAAAAAGGAAACGCTGTTCCAATAAAGCAATTCAAATACTAATATCATTATTTTATTGCATATGGCTATGCTTTTGGTGATATTTCCTCTGTGTCATTAGTAGAGTTTTTCTACACAAAGGTATTAATAAGCCTCAGTTTGCGTTCTTTGAAAATCCAGTCGCCTGCACTATCTGAGCTATTGGAACACGATCTAGCATCAGATAAGCTTGTCATAGTTTCACTTGTTTCACTGTTTGTAAAAATCTTAGAGGCAATCCAAGCAGCTTGTTTTCTTTAATCTCTTTTTTTTTGTTGTTGTTGTTGTAATATATGCAGCATTAAATTACCTTTATTGAAAACTAATAACCTAAGCTGCCAGTCGATTTGTTCTCCCGTGATCAAGCAGCAAAATCCTGCTTCCCAGAGTTCACTAAATAGCCGCCTTTCAGTTTCAAATCAATCCTTCAGTCAGTGTAACTCACAGCTACAATATATGTGTATATTACTACGGTAACATTATCTATTTTTATAATTTACAGCTCAAACTGCTGGGAAGATTGGCAACAAATGATCACAAACAGAAAAGTGTTACAAAGACCTTGCACTGCTGGGGAGGTGGGCTAAAGCCTGCTATATAAATCAAAGGATGCTCAGTATATTAAAACTAATTTAAAATGGCAGTACGAGTTGAATTTTAAAATAAAAAAGGTATCAAGTATTATCTAATACTACAGAATTGATTTATTTGAAAAATTACACATATAGGTTATTGCTTTGATTGCTACTTTAAGACCGCAACTAGGAAACCCAGTACCAACATGGAATCTCTTGTTGGTCGTAGAATCTCGTGTGGACCACCCGTTTGAGCTTTTGCAGCAGATATCATTAAGGCCACTGACATGGAAAACTGTGTTTTAATCTTAATTACAGTACTTCAGCAAGAAGAGTTGGGGAACTTCAGGTTTATCTCTCATTGCCACTTTAATCAGAAGTTCACAAAACCATCCTGCTGTCCCAATCCATGTAACGTTAAAGAAAAAAGAGAAATAAGAAATAGAGCCGGAAAAAGCGCTTAAATATAATGCATACAATGTTTGTGTATACTCAATGTGATAAAAAATAATCTAAAACAAGAGTACAAACAAGCTCGCATGTATGTGTGAGGTAGGCAGCCTGATAACGCTGACTAAGCAAAGTCAGGAAACATACAGGGAGAACATAAATACAGACCGGCGCCTTAGAAAATAAAGTCCAACAAATATCCAGATACACTGGCAAGAGCTATGCTCCTTGTGGAACAGTCCTGTTCATCCGGATCAACCTTGTAACTTTGTGGAAGGCATCCGAGATATATGGAAAAAAGCACAAAGATATTACATAGTGTATGCTGCTGTAAATATAGGACAAATAAAATTACGGTAAGATGAATAAATGTTCTGTGTTTTTTAAATAAATATAAGTGCTCGAATTAAGACATCTCAGTTTTTCATTTACACTTGTGATCTTGGGGAACCCATACTTATTGCAGTTTCAAAATCGAAGACTTTCAAATGTGTTATGATGACATATACACAACTGTAAAATTTTGTTTTTAAATCTTTTTGTCCAATCCAGAGGGATAGCTAAAGTTGATCCAGGATTGAACAGGAAAAAATATCACTATTCTTGGGGGTAGCCCCATATACTATAAAGGCAATAATTATAAAATTATCATTTATCAATTTACTTGAATTAATTTCCTACTAAAGGAAAAATGGCACTGATACTTGTGTAAAATTATCCAGTTTCTCTTTTTTCTCTGTCTGCTTCAGTGTTATCTAGTAATTATTGCTCTTTCCCCTTGCGCTCATTTTAAACGAATTATGTTGTCATCAGTTGCCAAACAAAACACGAGAGACCGGATGAACAATTTCCCTGCAAATGCAGCCGTTTACAGTATATTATGATGAGTTTATGTGAATATTGTATAAATACTGTGTGTGTGTGTGTGTGTGTGTGTGTGTGTGTGTGTGTGTGTGTGTGTGTGTGTGTGTGTGTGTGTGTGTGTGTGTGTGTGTGTGTGTGTGTGTGTGTGTGTGTGTGTGTGTGTGTGTGTGTGTGTGTGCGTGTGCGTGCGTGCGTGTATAGACAGAGAGACCCCCACACACATACTTGTTTTTGTGTGATTTGAATATAAAAGGGGTGTCCATCACATACAGGTAACTTACAGCACACGCCGCTTACATTAGTTCCCTTTGTGTATACAGTACATTTAATTAGCAGATCCAGATACCCAAGTGATCCATGGTAAAGCAAAAGTACATTCGCCCCACCTCGTTTTTTGTTTTTGTTTTATTTGTATATGTAAAGCTTGGGACAATGTATAATTCTACGTTCTTACCTAAGCTGGCCACCTTTTGGTGCACCTGTTATAAATGTGTAAAAATGTGGTGTACAGCTACAATGTATCCTTATATTACTAAGGTAACATTATCTACTGTTACAGTTTGCAGCTCAAACTGCTGGGAACATTGGAAATAAATGATCCCAAACAGGAAAGTGTTGCAAATATTTTGCACTGCTGGTGAGGTAGTCTAAAACCTACTATAGAAATCAAAAGATTCTCACTAAATTCAAACTCATTAAAAATGGCATTGAGTTGAATAATGAAAATACAAAATACAGTAAGTATTATCTAATACTACAGGATGGAAGTATTAAAAAAAAACGTACAGTATAAGATTACCCATGTTTTTCTGTGGAGTTCTGTTTCATAATCGTTACCAAATGGCACTCAAAGGCTTGGTATTGCTGTACTATTTTATGTTAGAATATTTTATATTAGAATTGTTGTCTCTTTCACACATGTTCTTTACCGTGAATACTTCGATCACTTGGCACATTTTGTGATGCTAGGTAGATAGAGGCAGCTGCGTTTAAAAAAGCAGTCCCTCACAGGTAGGGGGGGGGGGAGAATCCATAACGTATCAAAATAACTGTTCTCCTTAAATGCAACAATGCTTGAAGCAAAAAAAAATGTCTGCTTTTGTCTCTTGTAAGCAACTTATCATTGTGGAATGTAATTGTCAGTCGGGTTTCCTCTATCCTTCGCCCACCTTATCGTGTGTGTGTGTGTGTGTGTGTTTGTGTATAATATATGTACAATGTAATTCTATCCCTATATACCAATAGGGACCACACAGTATCTATACACATTAATAGTCATGCAACACCCTCTTACATTTCTATACCTACCCACACCATTGGTATACACTCCCACACACCTTTTGTTAAGCGTTGTATACACTGTGGACGCTTTATACATTTATATTTACACACATACATGCTTTATACATTTATATTTACACACATACACACTCTTACATCACTAACATTCAGGGACCATTTAACACCTTAAGTCATAAATCGCATACTTCACAGTTTTTTTTTAAATTATATATATATATATAAATATATATATATATATATATATATATATATATATATATATATATATATATAAAACAAAAAGCAGCAGCCAGCACTCCAAGCAACAAATGTAAAGTCAAGGTGCATGCTCCATAGAAATCAATATAGAAACCCTGTCTTCCCATAAGAGAAGGCACAAAAGCAGCAACACTCAGATATATCAAAAAGACATGTATTAGAAGTGACAAAACAGCACACTATAAACCCTGAGGAAGGTCCTGCCAGGACCGAAACGTTGGGTTTATAGTGTGCTGTTTTGTCACTGCTAATACATGTCTTTTTGCAATATCTGAGTGTTGCTGCTTTTGTGCCTTCTCTTATGGGAAGACAGGGTTTATATATATATATTTATATACCCGACACACACCAAACATGCAACCATCTACAGTCAAGCCATACGATACAACCGGATATGCTCCGACACAGCAGACAGAGACCAGCGGATTAAAGCCTTGAGATCAGACTTTATAAACCGTGGATATAACCACAGAATTGTAGACCAGCAAATTCACAAAGCCACCAGAATACCAAGAAGTGATCTCCTTGAATACAAAGAGAAGGAGACAAGCGACAGGGTACCTTTGGTGGTCACATATAACCCACACCTAGAAGCCCTACGCAAGATCGCCAGGGAACTACAACCTATCCTCCAGGAAGATACAAGACTGCAACAGGTCTTCCCGGAAGCACCCTTATTATCATACAGACAACCCCATAATCTCAAGAATATTATGGTGAGGAGTAAAGTATTCAGCAGTACAACTGAATGCGGGACAAAACCATGCCAGGACCCAAGATGCAAAACCTGCGCAATGCTCTACACAGCGGACACAATACAAATACCACACAGGAATCGGGAATACAAAATCAGAGGAAGGTTCATCTGTTCTTCCAGCAATGTCGTGTACCTCATCATGTGCATGAAATTCCCAGGGGGCTGCTACTACATAGATGAGACAGGGCAGGGGCTAAACAAGAGAATGAACCTGCATCGCACAGCATCACACGCGGTACAAGAGACAGTCCTGTTGGCGAACATTTCTCTGACTCTGGCCATAAGATGAACGATCTGAGGGTTGCCATACTCAAAGGTAATCTTAAAACCCCGAAAGAGAGACGGTTGCATGAATACAAATTTATGCAACTGTTCGGGACACTTAGCAGTGGCCTAAACAGAGATCGAAATTTTATGAGTCATTATTGACACTAGTGAACTCTCGTCCCATGAGCGCTAAAGGCCATGTCTGTACATACTGTGCTATATGTATGCACACACAGCTGTCTCTCACACATACTAATACTTCTTGTTTTTCCATCCCTATACACCAATAGTGACCACTTAGTATCCACACACACTTTTAGTTGTGCTACAAACTCTCACATTTCCACACCCACCCACACCATTTATATCCACTCCCACTCCACACACACCTTGTGTAAAGCACTGTATATTCTGTGGGCTCTCCATTCATTTTTATTCACACTGATACACATACACACTCTTTCTTCACTTGCTTTCAGTAACCTTTTGACACGTCTAGCCATAAAACACATCCACACCGGGGGAAGGAACAGCACAGATAACATTCCAAGAGACACTGTTTTTAAGTATACCTTTTGCTTCATTCATTGTAACATCGCCGGAAGAAGAGATCAGTGTATCTCGAAAGCTCGCACAAATAAAAGCATTTCGTTAGCCACAGAACGGTATCATCTATTTATTTTTTGATTATATATATATATATGTATATATACACACATACACACACACACACATAGACACACACACACACACACATTTGCACACACACAAAATATATCAAATATTGCAATCTGATGTGAGTATGTATTAACACCCACATTTAACCCACTTCTAATTGCACTAGGAGCATCTGCATTACTAATGGAAATTTTAAATGGCTTGGGGAGGGGGGGGGGGGAGACGACAATAAACTGCATTAACCACTATATTCTTTAGTATATGGAGTAGGCAATTGGACAGCATACAGGTTGCTATAACTGATGGTGTTTAATATACTTTATATACTTTCCTTTGTACAGCCAATATTTACATACCAACCGTGTATCAGATTTACCTTTATTATTTCAGAAGTGGAATCACCGTTAATTCAGATGGTAATTACTGTACGTGAGCCAGGCTACACTTTTTTAATAGCTGCAGCTGTTCTTCACAAATTGATTCCGCTTTCTCTGTTATCCGAGAACTGCTCCTTTTTTAGAGTATTCGTAATTATAGCTTTTGTTGGTATCGTCTTAATCTGTTTGTGTAAACTCACCTACTTCATATTCATTAATTGGAGAGCGAGAATAAATAGAGCTCTGTATTATAAAGATGTACAAAAACAAATGCTAGTTTGACTTTGAAGGGTCGGTTAACATTAAAATAAATGTGATTACAGTATATACATTTTTTTAGTTTCTTATTTAACCTTCTAAACTGTATTGTATTCTATACTAGAAATGTCTGTTTTCTTTTGTACCGTACTTTTCTGGAGCATGCATGAATGCACATATAATAAAACTAATAAGTAGATTGACTTTGCTTGTAGTGACTCAGAATAATACAAACATTCTAACAGTAACTTCTTCTTTTTTTGTCAACCTGTGAAGTCTCTTCGATTCCTAAACTTATTCCGTGTCATTACCAGCAAGACCATCAATAATGAGCAGGTCTCTTGAAAGTGAACATTCTCGTTACTCATTGTGGGGTAATTTGTTGACTCTTTCAGTATTGTTTACTGCAGATGAAAACAGCGTCAGAATCCAATAATTAGCCATTTCAGTGCCCTGTGCGAAAAAAATTGGGTGCTCCCCCCAGACCCTCCTCTATCTCTCTTGCGCTCTCTCCCCCCCCCCAGTCTTTTCTCTATTTCCCCCAGTCCATTATCTCTCTCTCTCCTTTGTCCATTCTTTCTCCCCAATCCCTTCTGTCTCTCCCCCTCTCTCTCTCTTCCTCTCTTCCCCACAATACACACACACAATACCCCCCCACCCCACAATACACAATGCCCCACAATACTCACAATAGCCCCCCACCCCCACAATAGCCCCCCAGAATATTCACCCACCTGCCCCCCTCCCGACAATAGCCCCCCACAATAGCCTCCCACCTGTCCCTCTCTCCCAAAATAATACCACAGCTTATCTTGGGCGAGCCCTTGGCGAGCGCTGGAAGTTGATGTCAGGCCGCCCTTCTACAACGCTAGTGCACTCCTCCTACGCCTCCGCGTAGGGATTCCTAATCCTCCACTGCTGAGGGCCACGCAGCAGAGGAGGATTAGATGGCGTGCACCGGGTGGGACGCAGCAGCCCGGCAGCAACTTCCAGCGCACACCGGGCCCCTGCAGTTAGTCTGACAGCCCTGGGGTAGATCGATGAACAGTGCACCCACAATTGCTTGGCGCCTTGATTGACCACGGCTATTGATCTACCCTAAAATCGGCCCTGTGCCCCAGAGGTAAAAATCAGGACAGCTCATGCTCAGGAGCCGTGCCACCTACTTTTCCAATATTAGAAAATGGTAACAGCACATGAAAGTTATGTTGGTAGCCAGGCTAAGTGGGGTGAGGCAGTGCATGAGATATTTTTGAGGTATAGTAGATAGAATAGCTACTTTAAAAGGGCTAAGCTAGGTTCTAAACTAACATCTAGTGAAAACCATCCTTTTAATTAAAGCAGGTAGGCTTTTTTCTTCTAAAAAAAATAGTTAAAATCACCAGTCTTAATGTAGAAAAATACAAAAATGTATTAAAGAATCAACTTTTAGGTGCAAAATTACACCATCAGGTTTTTTCTCTCTCTACATTTCTGATTTTAAACCTGTAGTCTTTCGGTCAAAATAAGCTTTGTTGCAGGGTTATTGCAGATTAAACATGTCTGATTCTACTGGATTTCAATTGTTTACTTGGATAAAATGGCTGTATACAATCTGGGAATTTATGTAGACAACGTGTGTGTGATGGAGGGTATCAAAGGCTTGTTTGTAATGTTCCTAAGGCCAGACAAAAATGGCTACGTTCCTCTGAAACTTCAATTTGTAAAGTAAAAAGTATTTTTTTTAACCCATGAGGGAGAATCAAAATGCGTTGGATCTAGTTGTAATTGGTTTTTTTATTTAACTGTTTGCATAACTAAATATCATAATAAAATAAACAATCATTATTTTCTTTTTCATAAATCTTATACAATATATGATCTCTTAGTGGTTTATATATATATTTTTTGTGTGTCAATTGCAAATAAATACTTGTTAACCAAATGTTGTACATCTGGCATGGATTGATGGGGAGAATTTGTACCTAGTAAAAACTTGAGGGAGCTTGGTTTGAAGATAAGAAGAGGGAGATGAAAGGGGCAGATGCACCATTATTTTGTGCTTCTGGTGACCCCTACAATTTTCCAAGAACACACAAATAACAATGGAAGAAAATTATACATTGATGCCAAGAAATGCATGTTCACAATGCCTTTCTAAATGTACATTTTTACATATGAAATAGACTTTGGCACTACATATATACATACATATACAGTATATATATATATATATATATATATATATATATATATATATATATATATATATATATATATATATATATATATATATACAGTATATATATATGTATATATATATATATATATATATATATATATATATATATATATATATATATATATATATATATATATATATATATATATATATATATATATATATATATATACAGTATATATATAGTATATATATATATATATATATATATACAGTATATATATATATATATATATACAGTATATATATATATATATATATATATATATATATACAGTATATATATATATAATTTGTGTGTATATATGCTTGTATTCAGGGTGGAAGAATTTATCAATAATTTGTTAAAAAAAACTTTTAAGGTTCAACATACTGTATCATTTTGTTCATAAAGTTTGTTAACGTTAACTGAATGCATGAGCTACCACAGTACATCAGGAATTCAACTCTGTCACTGATTATTGCATTTTCGGAACTTAACATTTTAAACTATATAATATTAAAGAAAGTAAAGATATAAGTATGCTGTATAATTTTAGTTTTTTAATTGAATGAATCAATAATCTAGACACACATTTGAGCGTCATTGTATTTTATGTTATAATATGATTATGGTTGTTTATCAATAATTCCATATGTATTAAATTGCTATATACACAATTATTGGTACATAGTAATGATTATATAAGTCACTGCTAATGCCAGTATTCCAACACCAACAATGTTTACTCTAACTAATTTTCGTTAAATGTGTTCTTAATAAAGTCCACATGAGCAGTTTAAAACCAATGTTTAGTTTGTCCAATACTTCACATGATGTTTTTTTCCTTGCAGTCTGTGGCGATATTCATGGACAGTTCTTTGACTTGATGAAGCTGTTTGAAGTGGGAGGATCTCCTGCCAACACACGTTATCTCTTTTTAGGAGACTATGTTGACAGAGGATACTTCAGCATTGAAGTAAGTCTGATCTGGAATAGCTGTCGTGCACCTCTATATCAATATCAAAAATCTCAAACCAGTCATTACATTCTCTGTGATTTGTGAATCTCACAAGTGCAACAATAAAAAAAAAAAAACAAGCTGCTGTTGGCTTCTACTGTATACTAGACCATTATTGTAAAGATATACTGATCCATTTTTTTATCATATTAGAATTCTTGCACCGTCTGTGTAAATAGCACTATAACTTCATCTTTACTGTTGCAGTGTTAACCAATACAATATTAGGGGATTTTTCACGTACGGCACACCTGTGAGCAGGTGATCTGCATATGGGACAAGGGATACACAGCTATATGGCTGGCCCACTTTTTACCTTTGCAAAGGTTCCTCAAATGAACCATATCTCATCTCAATCCGTCCCAATATTCCATCTGTCATGACAGCACACTTGTGAGTACGTGACTTAGATATGCAACCAGGATCAATAAACATGGCTACTCTAGCCAACTCCCCTTTGTACTGCGCAAGGTTCTTCAAATGAGTTAATATTTTCCCCTTACTCGATTGCAATCATATCTACTCGCTGACACCAACCCAGAAATATGCAAATAAAATATGTATTTATCTGCCAGACTCTGAGGACCTTATTTTTTAAAGACAAAACTATTCACTTAACACAAATGTAAATACTCTCTACAAAGTGTGCGAACAGTTCATTCAGAGCCCAAAACATTACTTATTAAAGATTTATTTTAATATATATATAAAAAATACAGTGCCTAAGTTTCAGAAAAAGATAAATACAAGAGCATACAGTTACAATAAATACAGACCAGTTTCTTGAAATAAAAGGATAAAACAAACAGAAATCCCCGTACAGTACGTTAACCATATGTCATAGGTTTTTCCCAGAGAGGTCAGTGGCATAGGAAAGATGAGAACTTGCGTGTCTGATCCCCAAACACACCTCTTGTTGAATTCGAACTCCTAATTAAAAAGTAGGGTTTTATATTCTAACTCTCCTTCATTGAGAACTCCGTAAGCCCACCCCTGTCATCATTCAGCCACTGGGTTGACCGTTTTATGACTTTTCTTGTGACGTTTAAAGTCAGACTGAATATAGAAACACACTTATAACTTAATGCTTAGACTGACACAAGTCATATCAATAGGTTCAGTTGAGATTGCTGAATGTAACAATACTAATTTTGACAGACTTTCCCCCAAATTTAAGTAATGAATGGATATCAGTCCCTTGCCATGTCGGAAACATCAAGTGTTTGGCCTTATTGCATCTGACTCCTTGCAAAGTTTACAAATATCTATACAATATTTTTTAGAATATATATCATCCCATAATATCCTATTTATCATATAGCCTTTCCACTAAATGGTGACCTGTTTGTCCCTTGTCTCTGTGATGCACAGGAGATATTTCAAGAATGCAAGGATTTCTTTGAGGCTGACAGGCCAGGATCTGGATATCGTCCACAGCCTTCTAAACTGAACATATTTCACTTTTATTGGGCCATCAGTGATAGCACCCGCCCTCCCCTCTCCCCCCTCAATTTATAGATCAGCACAGACACATAAAGGGTCTTAACCTGTCATAACAACTATTTCTTTGTATTTTAAGTCAAACTGTAGCCACATTAACCCCTGAAGTACCAGATAGATTCAAATGCTTAATATTCCCACGCCATATATGTTACATGATAAAATGTTTGTTGTCGGGGTCGTGATGTTTTTTTTTTCTTTGTTTTTTTTTTTAGTGTGTGCTGTACTTGTGGGCCTTGAAAATTCTATATCCCAAAACTCTGTTTTTACTCCGTGGGAATCATGAATGTAGACATCTAACAGAGTATTTTACCTTCAAACAGGAATGTAAGTATACTACATACCTTTTATTTATTTATTTCCCCTTTGCTATGGTCATGTAGCAGATTACAAAAGTTATTCTCTCAGAGTACTACTCCTTTTTCCATTCTTCTAATCTTCTAATCTTACCTTTCTGTTCTAGTTGTTAATATGTGTCGTGTAAGCTTTCAGGTCTTGGAAATGTTTGTCTAACCCTGGTTATAGCTGTCTTCATTTCAAAAGACAAAATCGGTCTTTTCTATTCTCTGCACGGTTAAATGCATTTAAGATTTGTTGTTGTTGTATTAACATTTGGATTTATAGCAGAAACTGGGTCACTGCACAATACATTTTCTCCAAAGTAATAACTTCCTAAGACATATAAAGCATTCTGACTTGTAGCATCTGAACAAAATATCTAACATACTGTAATAGCCATGAAAAACAATCCTGTATCACGATGTCAAAATGAAATAAGGGGTTTTAGCATGTGGAATTCTGACCTGTAATTTTTCTTTTTCCTTACATCTGTTACAAAGGTAAAATAAAGTATTCAGAGAGAGTGTATGATGCCTGCATGGATGCCTTTGACTGCCTTCCTTTGGCTGCTCTGATGAACCAACAGTTCCTGTGTGTACATGGAGGCTTGTCTCCAGAAATCAACACTTTAGATGACATTAGAAAAGTAAGTGCTGATATATGATGTTATCTGACACAACACAAAAGAGCCGATTTGTTGACTTGCTTTCTGTTGTCACAGCATTGTCAAGAGGTTGGACTTATATAGTACAGTATGTCCCATTTTCATTGTTTATTGGGTGATTTTCAGTTCTTTATTATTAATAAGAGATGCAGTTCGAGGCCGTGTGTGTTTGTTTGTATGTATGTGTGCAAAAAAAAAACCCAACAGATTCCCGGATTAAAGCACTCTGCGTATAATAAAATACAGATTGCACCAATTTTTCACTGTTTATTTTTTGTAATCACATTCCAAACCCACCTCCCAGTAATCGGTCATCAATTGAAATATCTAGAAGTCATAGAATGAAGCAATCCTTAAATCTTGAATTGATTAGACTATATTTATTGGTATGGCAACACCCTCTAAAATACATTAAAAAAATATTTAGCGAAAAACAAAAACTACCTATCAAACAGAACAATCCAGTGAAAAATGCAAATGTAGCCATGGCTGGTCCAGACTATACTTTCTGCCTCCTGTCAAGTAAGTTCTTATAGCTATAGGGAGTGTCAGGCTATCCTGTGGCTTTACCACCCTCACATGCAATCTCCTTGAGTGGCAGGAGTGGAGATGAGGCGTGGTCTGCGAGTTACCCAGTCTGGGTGCAGCCCAGGTCCCCTCCCCTTCTGCACTAAGGAGGAGGCAATCTAAATTATAGTCAGTCCAGGTCTCGCCCTCCTTGGGTAGAGACATACAGTTGAGGTCTCCCCCACCTGGGCAAGAGACATGCAGTTCAGCTATCTCCCTCTTGGGGTTAATTGCCTCCCCAAGATCTGAATAGTGCACAAGGCCTCAAGACTGCTAGAAGGCCGGTAACATCCAGAGGTCGGGGACCCATCCTCAAAGATGATGCATGCGCTGTACTATCAACTGCAGTGGCTGCCTCAATAAAGAATCCTTTTTATATACCCCTGCCTAAGTAACAGTCTATAGGATAGAGATATGCTAGGTCTGTCATGGTGGGGAGTGTCTCCAGGAACCCTGGAGCCTGCTGTGACTGGAGGCGCTGATACCACGAGAAGAACATGAAGGATCACCAAAAAACTGTCCTGTTTCCCCTTACCATCGCGGACCCTCAGCATCTCCTGGACCCTCACAGGTATTTAGCACCATGACACCAATAGCAAGATCTCCCGGGGGGGGGGGGGGGAAGCAGCGCTACAATTGGAGGCGTTGCTGAGATGGCAGAACAGGACATGCTTCTAAACATTGCAGCAGTGCAGCACAGAAGAGGCCAGGCTGGGCTCCTGATGCTTCACAAAGCACCCTGGTCCCCCCTTTCGCGTTAAGGAAGTGGGAACCTCTCTGAAGCTACACCAGGGAGGGGGTTGCCTAGACCCTTACCAAAGTAAAAGGCTATGTTGGGGCGTATCCTGTGAGAAATTGTCCAGGGAGCGGGTACCCTCCTAGATGCTTAAAAGAAAATACTAGGCCCTTTCAGTTGTTGCTGGGGACTCTGGGTACCTTAAAGAAAATGTGCTTGTAGGGGCGTACCCTGTGGGAAATTGTCCAGGGAGCATGTACCCTTCATCTTGCGCAAAATATGGACGGGCCCTTTCAGTTGTTGCTGGGGACCCTGTGTACCTTCTCTATACATAAACTGTGCTGTGTGTTCAAATTGAAGTCTACCACATGGACTGTGTTCTCAAAATCACATTCCCGCCAGAAAACGGGACCGCATGGGCTTGAAAAGCCAGATGCAAGCTTTCTGCAAAAGTTAGTGCAAGTTATTCGGCGCCAAACCAACGTCCCGCTCATTGCTGTGACTGGCTCAGACGGAGCCAAGTCACTCCTTGATCTGCCATGCCCCTACCATGTATTTCACCTAGGGGAGGGGGCACCCACGAAGACCCAATCGGAGACCACCTCTGTCATGGGAGCTGTCAACCACACCCTGCCTTACTTCAGTGCTGCGGAGCTGAGCCAGAGGATGGAGCTACCTTGCCTTTGCTGCTCACTACCACTACCTCAGAAGAATGTTTGCGTTGGAGTTGGCTAACTATTACCTACCAGGCGGCTACCTGGTAGTCAACATCCATGGGCAACCCCACCTGCGCTGTGTGTGGCCAAACTGCCGCCTACCGGGGGGTGACGCCAGCCCCACCGTGAGGTGCCAGCACTGCGGGGCCTTGTTCATGCGGCCTGCCAGCCCAATGCCAACCAACGCCGCTTTCAACCCATCGACCGGGCCGCCACACAAACCGGTGCAACCCCTGCAGAGTCCCCTGCAGAGTCCTCTGCTGCCGCTGATATCTTGGGCCTGTGTGCCCTGACTGCCGCGCCCGGATGCCCATGTGATCTGGTGCCAAAGGTACCTATTCATGCTTCCAACCGAGCCCTCACGCTATATGGTGCGGCCTGCCCTAATCTGTACAACGTGGGGCCACCCATGGGCCCGTATGCCCTGTTATCTTTGACCAGAGTCCCCAGTTAACCAGTGCCAGAGATGGGATCCACCGAGCTACCTCTGACGGTTCCAGGACCAGAACCAGCACGATCTGTACCCGACCGTAGGATGAGTTGACTGGCCTGGGGGTGTTGGGAATGCTTCCCCTGGTGGCACGAGAGCGGGCAAGCTCCATGCCAATGGCTGCCAGAGAATGTGAGGTGCCCCGACATTGCAGCCCGGATGAGATGTCCTTGCCCTCCTCAGAAGATGAAACCAGCCGTGCAAGACCTGCGTAGGAAAGACCAACTCTACCTGCAATCGGAGGCGGAGTTCCGATCCAGAGGCATCCACCCAGAGGGTCGTGGTGTATCCGGAGTCCTGCAGGAGCCCCACGCCTGAGGATGACACCGGAGCAGTGAAGGAGCCGCCTGCAGAGGATAATGTGGAGCCAGAGGACGTCCCCTACCTTCGGATGGTGAGGCTCCAACGTCTTCCACCAGGAGCCTGCTGTGGCCTACCTGAACGAGGAGCCAGGCGTGGCCTTGTTCGGTGTATGTGGGGTGATGCACTTCCGGCGCTGCCGGATGTGACGTCATCCGCGCCGCTGGACCGGTGCCCGCCTGGAAATCTCACGAGACTGGCCGTCATGATGATGTCAGCAAGGTGGAGGCTGCTCAAGCTGCTGAACTTCCGCTGAGACCTTCAGGGGTGAGTGATGGACCGTTTGTTACTGCCCCTGCCCCCAACAGGACCCCACTCGGAGGAAGGGGTCATTGGACCCCTGATACCTCCACACTACCCCTCCCTGGGGGCCATGCCAAGTCCGCACCGTATGGACTGGCCATGGACAATGTTGGACCCTGTTCACTGGCCCCAGCTGCCCATGTCCCTTCCCAGGCCACTAAGTCGGCCCCGATACTGCCACCTTGGGGTAAGGGTAAGCCCACTTCAGAGGGATTTGCCCGGGACACTTCTAGGCCCTATAACTCCCAAGCCCATCCCTGTGCAGGACAGTATCCAGGCTCCTGTCTCCCCTGCTGATTCTGTTTTTGTATTATCCCATTTTCCCAGTGATGATCTGTCCCCTAGTTTGTCAACTGATTTAAGGGACTGGGATTTTGGAGGAAGGGGTGGTTAGTGGGACGGAGCATTTATAAAGATGGGGTGGATGTCAGACAGAGGCCTGGTTCGCCTAAAGTGTATTTCATCTGGACCAAAATGTTTGATGGATGTGTGGTAAAGAAACCTGATTCCAAGTATTACAAGTAGGGATTCTAACATTATTCCCGTTGGAAGAATTGTTTATATTCTCATCGCTGTAATCAGTGGGTGATATGGGTAGTGCTGTCTTTATACTTTGTAGTGGTTATGTCAAGACAACTGATGTAATCTGTTATTGTATTGTAGGCTCCAGGTTACTGGATGATGCCCCAAATTTGATCCCAGTGAGAACATGGGAATTTTCACCAAGGGGGAGAGTGTAGCTTTGGCTGGTCCAGACTATACTTTCTGCTTCCTGTCACGCAAGTCCTAGTAGCTACAGGCAGTCCGGCTATCCTGTAACTTTATCCCCCCCCCCTCATGCAATCTCCTTGAGTGGCAGAAGTGGAGATGAGGCGTGGTCTGCGAGTTACCCAATCTGGGTGCAGCCCAGGTCCCCTCCCCTTCTGCACTAAGGAGGAGGCAATTTAAATTATAGTCAGTCCAGGTCTCCCCCTCCTGGGGTAGAGACATGCAGTTCCGCTTTCTCCCTCCTGGGGTTGATTGCCTCCCCAAGATCTGAATAGAGCACAAGGTCTCAAGACTGCTAGAAGGCCGGTAACATCCAGAGGTTGGGGACCCATCCTCAAAGATGATGCATGCGCTGTACTATCAACTGCAGTGGCTGCCTCAATAAAGAATCCTTTTATATACCCCTGACTAAGTAACAGTCTATAGGGTAGAGGTATGCGAGAAGTCTGTCATGGTGGGGACTGTCTCCAGGAACCCTGGAGCCTGCTGTGAGTGGAGGCGCTGACACCACGAGGAGAACCTGAAGGATCACCAAAAGCCTGTCCTGTTTCCCCTTACCATCGTGGACCCTCAGCATCTCCTGGACCCTCACAGGTATTTAGCACCATGACACCTGTAGCAATAGCTAGATCTCCCAGAGTAGGGGGGTTGGGGGGGGGACGCAGGGCTACACAAAGATATGGCAAAAAAGCAAAAATGATATATATATTTTCACTTGTTTATTTTTTGTTTAGAAAGTAAGAACTGATTAGTGCTTAATTCCATGATTTGTGTGTATGTATGTGTATATATGTATGTATGTGTATATATGTGTCTGTATATATGTGTATATATATATGTGTATATATATCAAAGACAACACAAAAATTAAGTAGCGCTAAAGACGATGTGAAATAACCCTAATAAATGATGAATAATAATAACATATTTAAAATATTAAAATAAATGAAAATTACCACAATTTAACCTAATAATATCTACAAACCATAACGTGATAGTGAAAAAAAAAGGGAAATCCAAATTGAATGTTCCACTCAAACAATAAATCCAGAGAGAAATATAGTCCCAATAGAAGATCCAAGGAGCGTCTTTGCAGCTTTAAGGGGAGTGGTATAGCCAACCACTTTTGGAATCTATGAACAAAAACAAACAAAAGTGCAAGCTCCATAGCACGTATCCGAGTAAAAAATAAGGTACATTTATTTAAAAAATCAGCAACCCATAAGAATGTGCACTTACAGGATTTTAAACAGAACGATTCGTGGGAGAGAAATCTCTATTGTGGTCATCTGCGGTGGTAGGGTGAGTCCCAGGTTTTTTTCGTCCTGACGAAGTCGCCGCAGTGTGACGAAACGTGTAGAGCTGTGACGTCATCGCGTTTCTGTTGGTGTTTTTGGAGTCCCTGGCTTCCCTGCGCTCCGGCTGGCGGTAATTTCAAGTGTTAGCAATCATTGTATGAGGGAGCAAAGGACGTGCAGGCATTGGATGCCTTTATATCTTGCTGCCAATTCATGGTGAACCTGGGCTGTTTACATCCACTCTGCAAACCTGGGACTCACCCTACCACCGCAGATTACCACAATAGAGATTTCTCTCCCACGAATGGTTCTGTTTAAAATTCTGTAAGTGCACATTCTTATGGGTTGCTGATTTTTTAAATAAATGTACCTAATTTTTTACTCAGTTACGTGCTATGGAGCTTGCGCTTTTGTTTGTTTTTTGTTCATATATATATATATATATATATATATATATATATATATATATATACATATATATATATATATATATACACACACAGTGGTTGACAAATCACCAAAAAATCTACTCGCCACACAAGAAAATCTACTCGCCAGCTAGTACCAAACGTGTGCTGCTTGGGCCAATATTTACTCGGCCGGGGGTTAAATCCACTCGCCCGGGGTGAGCAAATGTATAGGTTTGTCGAACACTGTATATATATATATATATATATATATATATATATATATATATATATATATATATATATATATATATATATATATATATATTGCAAAGAATGACCTAGGCGCACATGTGCAGGGGAAGAGAAAGGAAAAAAGAGAGGAAAAAATCATAGGGCAGTATATCAATACAAACAGATAAGAATTCGGTGAGATATGCACTTACACTAGTAAGATCATTAAAGGCCTTTAATCCACTTAGGGACTCTCGAACTCAGCTCCTGTAGTTCGTCTGTTTCTTGGCTCCTGGATCTTTGGAGGGGCTTGTCCTGAAGGCTCCTTGCAGCAATCACGATGAGTCTGTTTTAGCAGACTGTACCTTGATGTGGATCTCAAATAAAGGGATGGGTAGGGAATAAAAGGAGAAACATATGTGTAAAACCTTTTAATAAAACATCTAAGGATAAAAACAAAGGTATTTAACTCACATTCTATGAGTTAAAAATGGGCAGTAGAGAGTGTTTAGCGAGTCTCTCACACTCGTGGTATAGAACGCCGACTTCCAGACCTCCTCACACCGGCAAGTGCTTCCGCATCAGGTGATCAGATCTCGTACGGCTCTCGCGAGATTTTCCTCTGTGTAATTCACTGCCAATGCTCCGTTCGGCTCACACTAGAAACAGTCTCTCGGCGTCACTCTCCCTGCTCCAATCACGCTGGCCCTACGCGTTTCTCCACTCGGGCTTCGTCAGGGGCTGCTATTATATATTTATATGTTTTTTGTCTGTATATATATATATATATATCATACATTTTAAGTTATGGTGGGTGAAAAAGGCGACACGAGTATGTATGTTTGTAACATTGGTTCCAACGACACCAACAGATAAACAGATATTGAGGTAGATTGTGCTCTAGGAAGACACATGCACAATATTAATATTCTGTAGCCAAAATAAGCCAAGTCTAGTGCAATGATGGACACTCAAAAATACATCTTGTTTAGGCAGCTTCCTCAACTAAAGCTACACATTATATCCCTGACTCACTTAACCTTCCTTTCCACCAAGCTCATCTTGGACAGCCATAAAGCACAAACAATTATTTCAAAGCCCAATAATGTTTGTATTATAATTATATTACTATAATTACAAGAGCAAATATCTACATACAGTAATACGAACACCAAAGAAAAAACTTATTTTATGGGGAAGGAAAAGTTGTATGGTTTTCAAAGGCAGACAAGAAACGGAAACACAAATACTGGTTTACGCATTTTACTGTGACAGTGTAAAAATTATTTTGGCGGTACAGAAACCAACTACCTTCAGCAGTTTCAGCAGTTTATGGGTTAACCATGTGCTTGGATTGGAATTTCCGGAACTCCACCCCTACAAAACGGATTTGTGTGTGCTGCAACATAGTCAAGTGCCTGTAGGTGTCAGAAAAAAGCTATGTTGTGGTTGGCACCACAATAGTATATGCATTTTAATGAAAAGGTCTGTTTCCATCCCGACACTTCACCTTAAGCTTTTGATTCTTCATACTGACATCCTTTTTTCATTAAAATACATATTGGGGTCATATTTATTAAGTGGCACCATTCATTGACACCTTCTGGCACCGTTACAGTATTTTAGTATGTTGTATCTCTTTCCTGGTGAGTAATATTTATTAACTAAGCTATGCACAGTTCTTTAAGCAAATTGGATTTAGAAATTACTCCTGCAGTTCTGTTCATTTGAATATAGTTAATGGGAGGTATACTTTCGTAGCGCATGTCCAGTGATAGGTCTACATGTAAAACCGCATCTCTTCAACTGAGCTCTATTTCAGAAAGCCTAAGGCTTTATAATATTACTCCTTCTCTGGTTGTCTAAAATATCTTGTGTCTTTTTATATATATATGTGTGTTTGTGTGTGTGTGTAAGTATATATATGTATATGTGTGTGTATATATCTATATCTATAAGTCTCAAATAATGTTTGTGTGTGTATGTCGGCTGTACAGCTCATTGGCCTGCAGGCCAGGCAGGGAGGAGCCAGGCAGGGAGGAGAGACACACACACGCACACACTCCTCACACCGTGACCACGTGCGCCTCTGACCAACACCATACACACACACACAATCCCCTCCCGGTGCCCGTCACTCTCCCCCGTCAGCCGGACCGCAGCTCAACTTCCACACACCCCCCCCCCCCTCCCTCTCCCGGTGCCCGTCATAATTCGGCACGGTGGGTCCCTTACCCGGAGTCTCATTGTCCGGTTGGGCCTGCGCGGTTGATGCCGGCACGGGGGGGGGCGATCACCGTGCGCTTGCTGGTTGCGAGCTGCCCCCGTCCTCATCCAAGTGGCGATGCCTGGGGGAGAGTGTGATCACTAGGAGCCGTTGGTGCGGCTGCTGTCGGCGGGCGGTTGATCCCCTCCCGCTCGACGGATGGGGGTGCGCGCGTTGCCCACGCAGTGCTGCCTCCATCACAGCAGGTGGTCGGTGGTGGTTTGGCGCCAGGGAGAGTGTGCTCGGCCGGGAGCGCGTGTCTCCTGCGTGGCGGTGCTGCCTTCGCCCCCAGTGGTCCGGCTACTGTTGGCTGGCGGTTGTGCGGGTGGGGGCTCCGGCCGTAACCGGGGGGCGGGTGCGCAGGTTCCCCACGCGGTGCCGCCTCCAGCACAGCAGGAGGGCTGTGCTGGTGTGTTTTGGGTGGGTGGCGCCGGGGGAGAGTATGCTCGTGCTGGGGCGGGCGTGTGTCTCCTGCGCAGCGCCATTTCTCGCCCCTGCAAGAATTTGTGAGCCATGAAGTGTGTGAGCGGGGGAGATTTGTCCGGCCCAGCCTGCCATTCTTGCCCCCCCGCCAACTTCCCGAACTCACCTCCTGCCCCAGCCAGATGCCACGGGGATATCAGTGCCAGGAGGGGAACAGTCTGCCGCCAGGAACCACCACCCGGTCAAGGTAAGTCACCCACCGTCTCCCACCCACGCACTGTCACCCAGTTACCCATCCACTGTCACCCAGTCAAAGTCAACCACCCACCCACACACCCAGTCAGTCACCCACTCACCCACACACTCAGTCAACTCAGTCACCCACCTTGCTGTCAAGGGGGGGGAGCCCAACCCTGTCGCCCGCCCCCCAAAATTACATCCCGGGCAACGCCGGGTATATCAGCTAGTATATATATATATATATATATATATATATATATATATATATATATATATATATATATATATATATATTTATACGTTTGTGTGTGTGTACGTATGTATGTATGTGTGTATATATATATGTATATATATATATATATATATATATATATATATATATATATATATATATATATATATATATATATATACACACACATATATATATATATATATATATATATATATATTGTGTATACCAGCAAAGAAAAAGAAAAGGGTCCCTATAAAAGCACTCAAGCAATATATATATATACACACACATATATATATACATATATATATATATTGTGTATACCAGCAAAGAAAAAGAAAAGGGTCCCTATAAAAGCACTCAAGCAAAGGTGATATATATATTGATTTATTAAAGAAACATGAATTACACAAAATAAGATAAAACAGTCCCCAAGGTATCCCTACACCATGAAGTCTGACCTAAACATAGAATTACATAACTACAATGTAATATGGTATATGGAACACACACAAACCATATATGATGTGAAGAGCAAGAAAAACAAATGTTTAACCTGCTAAGCAATGTACTGTATAGACCGGCCGGTCAGTAGGGAATTCTATGTAAGGTAGCTAAATACTGTGACCAAATAACTGCTAACAAACAATTTAACCCCTAATGCAGTACCACTCAGTGAACCACTCCATCAGCCACAATAAGGCAATACATAGCCTGAAATCCACAAGCAAAAAGCAAATGCAGAGTATACTTGCAAGAGATCATATGTTTGCAGAGCAATAAAAGTCCTTAGGAGGAATCCTGGAATGGTATGGGTTGCAGATTGGGGTGTCCAGCAGGGGTTTACACTAAAGTGTGGGTGTCCAAGGGGAGTGCAAACAAACACAACCCCGACGTACGTTTTGCACCCTGGCTTCGTCCGAGGGCTTCAAATATATATGGGTGTATATACATATATATGCGTGTGTGCGTGTGTGTGTATATATATATATATATATATATATATATATATATATATATATATATATATTATATAATGCAATTCAGTATTGGACTTCCTTTATTTCACCATCATCTGATGAGGAATGCATGAAGGATTTGGAAGTACTGTATGCAAAAGCCAGTAAGCATCTCATCCCAGCCTATGTTTAAAAGCTGTGTTTAAAGCAGCATGCATTGGCTTAAGGGTTGTTCATATAATGTGAGCTTGAGACAAAAGGTGGTACACTGTGCTCATTTGCATGTCATTTCCCAGAATCCCTTGCAGTGGAAGTGCTGTGTGCTGGGTGATAATGGTGAAAGGCAGGGTTGCAGACCTGTCTGAGACATGCAAATGAGCATACAATAATATTTACAGTTGCTATCTATCTATATATATATATATATATATATATATATATATATATATATATATATATATATAAATCTCACGCATATATATATATATATATATATATATATATATATATAATCAAAGGCTCCTTACCAGGCAGACCAGAGAATCCAGGGAATCCAAAGCAGGCACAGCAAGGAAGAGACAGCACACTTGTTAGCAAAAAGAATTGTATTAGTGAAGCAGGCACAAAACACCAACGTTTCGGTCCTAGAAACAGGACCTTTATCAAGGGAGTGCTTACCACAGATAGACCATAACCACCAATATATACCCATAACTAACTACCTTAATTAAAGACAAAATTGCACACACCTGTGTAACTGCAACCTCCTCCGGTGAGGAACAGATGACATCATCACCTGGCGTCTATCTCATGTGCTCACTGCAGTAAAGAGCATCATGGGTAATTAGGGAAACTATGGGAGACCCCCCTCAGTCACAGGAACGGGCTCTACTGTGCATGTGTAGTGCTCAAGTACTGGGTTGCCTAGCAATGACAGGCAACAGGAAGGAGGAAGGAATGAGCAGTGAAGGGAGGGGGGCGGCCTCTGTTACCTATATATATATATATATATATATTGTGTGTGTGTGTGTGTGTGTGTATATATATATATATATATATATATATATATATATATATATATATTGTGTGTATATATATATGTTACATAGTTACATTGTAGATGAGGTTGAAAAAAGACTTCCGTCCATCACGTTCAACCTATGTGTGTGTGTGTATATATATATATATATATATATATATATATATATATATATATATATATATATATATATATATATATATATATATATATATATATATATAGCAACTGTAAATATTACTGTATGCTCATTTGCATGTCTCAGACAGGTCTGCAACCCTGCCTTTCACCATTATCACACAGCACTTCCACTGCAGCAAGGAATTCTGGGAAATGACATGCAAATGAGCACACAGGGCCACCTTTTGTCTCAAGCTCACATTACATGAACAACCCTTAAGCCAGTGCATGCTGCTTTAAACACAGCTTTTAAACATAGGCTGGGATGAAATGCTTACTGGCTTTTGCATACAGTATACTGTACTTCCAAATCCTTCCTGAATTCCTCATCAGATGATGGTGAAATAAAGGAAGTCCATGACTGAATTGCATTCAGGCTCTCAAGTGGTAAATAATACAAAGATACAAATATAGTTTTAATTATCACACAATCTAATAAAATATAAGCTCCTAAGCAATGGCGGCAAAGGTTGATAAACCAACAAGGAATAAACAGTGGTGCCTAAAAACCTTAGTTTAGTGTTGGTGGGATCTTATGGAATAATGTCCCTCCGCTCAATGTAGATAAGACTGACTAAAGGGTCTGCCTGAATAGTGCCCGAATCAAATGGTATAAAACTCTGTACTGTGTATGCAGGTCTATTATAATAAGACGCACTGAATACTCTTGTTACAAGTTAAATCATTATATTGTCTGGCCACTAGGTGGTGTAGTATAGGCTAAGTTAGTTTCTCAGGATATCGTATGTCCCCTACACATACTACTACACAGTAATCACAGTAGTACATGTGATTGCTGACGGAGATGTCAGGCTTGAGACGATTCCCTCCTACTCCCATGGTTCTGTGTACTAAGGTAAGTATATATTCACAGCCCAATAATGTGGCTTGTTTAAGTACCTGATGGCCACTATCCGTATGGCACGGAGATCAAATCCCCTTCTATTAAGGATAAGTTGTTAAATAACTATGGTATACATTTCAGGAATAAAGTCAGCCAGTCGGTGTATGCCAAGTACTAGTTACGGGGCCGACACCACTTAAACATAAGCCCCTGGGTGGAGACAAAGTATAACCCAATGCTCAAGTAGCCGTCAGTTGGTTATAATATCCCGGTTGTTAACCCTTTTATTCCGGATAAAACATGGGTTAGTGTTATAATCCAAGTGAACTTCAAAGATGCTGGTCTGGCTATATGAGCAGGACAACTGGCCCCTTAGTTCACAAGATGTAAATCCCACATCAGTAATAAAGCATTTTTAAGATAAGTACTCAGTTGAATGTTCACCCATGATCGCCAGGGGTACTCCTGAATTAAACACTTTAGTGCATGGGAGATATCGAGATATGCTTCTCCGTACTAATAGCTACGGGATCAGTTAAATGCCAGAGGCTAAAACAAAAATTTCATATAAATACAGAGTCTAGTTTTGCCTTGATAAAGCGTGTGAAACGTACGTCGGCATGTTAGCATATTAAACTTAATAATACTGAGTATATAACTTTAATAATACTGATTTGTATATCTTGACTAGGTGGTCTGTGGCATGACCGGCAGACGCGGGAAAGCGTCTGACTTTTGAATTTTAAAATCACTGGGTTTTTTTACTTCGCTTTGTGCCTCTATTGCTGGGGGAGTTCCTGCCTATGTGTATATGCGGCAACTAAATTACGGACACGAGCCGATATTTCTTAACCCCAGTATACCTACCTCCTTTTAATAGCTATCGCTCAGGATAGATGTTTAGACTGACAGCAGTAAGAATTGTAGCATATTAGTACTTCACCTAGATGAATTGCAGAGATCTAATGCGATCATTTAGATTTTGGCTTCATTAACTGTTACAACATTGCTATATGTGGTACAATGCTTGACACAACCGTGTGTAGATACTATTATAGTGAGATATGCATTTTCTTGCTGCTGAGAAATGGCAGGTATCACTGTATTTATATGATTTTTTTTGTGGCAGGTTTTGGAATTCTGAACTTGCTGGGGTTGTGTCTGATACCAGTTGAAAATCAAATGAATAGTTGTTTTGGAGGTTAGTGGCCCCTCCTCCCAGGGTTTATGCTCATCCCACCCCACTTTTTTAGTAGCAAGGTTTTTTTTCATGTTCTTGTGCAATACAGGTCCATTGTGCCCATTCACCCTCCAGCAGAGGTAAACGAGAGTTTGTATGGGTAGTGTTAGGACCTGCTTACTGGTCATGCCTTGGCTTTGGCCAAAGGGTTTAACTTAATGACCCTTATTCAAGAGAATATATAAGTATTTCACTGTGTATTTTTGTCACATTGGATGTAGCATTGGGCTTTTCTGTCTTTTGTTGTATACATTTTACCACGCTCAGTAGCTCTCCTTTTGACACTAATTATGTGTGTGTGTGTGTGTGTTTTAAGTTATGGTGGGTGAAAAAGGCAACAAGAAACCTCCACCGTATTGCATATAGCAAATAAAAAGATCGCTTGTGAGCACATTCACATGTCTTAGGCAGGTCTGCAACCCTGCTGATGATACCCATTAAGGTTGAAACATGTCTGTGAATGGTTTCTCTGGCTTTGCATCTGATTGCCATGCTGTGCTTTAAAGCTGTGTTAACGGCGAGCATTAGCTTATATGGGCTCCATGTAACAATGGTTTTTCAGGTAAAACGGTGTGCTCATTTGCATGTCATTTCCCAGAATCCCTTGCTGCAGTGGAAACACTGTATGCTGGGTGACAATGGTGAAAGCTAAGGTTGCAGACCTGCCTAAGACATGTGAATGTGCTCACAAGGGATTTTTTTATTTGAGATATATATATATATATATATATATTAAAAAGTATATATGCACATTAATAGACACAATCCCAGCAAGCTAAGAACACCAAAACCCATCACATCATTGTGTGTGTGTATATATATATGCAGTGGTTGACAAATCATCAAAAAATCTACTCGCCACACAAAAAAATCTACTCGCCACCTAGTACCAAACGTGTGCTGCTTGGGCCAATATTTACTCGCCTGGGGGTTAAATCCACTCGCCCGGGGCGAGCAAATGTATAGGTTTGTCGAACACTGTATATATGTATATATACACACACAATGATGTGATGCGTTTTGGTGTTCTTAGCTTGATTGGATTGTGTCTATTAATGTGCATATATACTTACCTTAGTATACACGACCACGGGAGCAGGAGGAAATCCTCTGAAGTCTGACATCTACATCAGCAATCACACATACCACTGTGCACCGGTAGGGCGCATACTGAGTATGGAATTCCCGAGATGCTAACACCACCTAGTGGCCAGACAATATAATGATTTACCTTGTAACCAGGAGTATTCAGTGTGTCTTATTATAAGAGACCTGTATACCCAATACACAGTACAGAGTTTTATACCATTTGATACTTGCATTATTCAGACAGACCCTTTTGTCAGTCTTATCTACATTGAAAGGAGGGACATTAGTCCATAAGATCCCACCAACACTAACAGGTTTTTAGGCACCACTGTTTATTCCATGTCGGTTTACGAACCTATGTCGCCGTAGTTTAGGAGCTTATATCTTATTAGATTGTGCGATTATTAAAACTATATTTTTATCTTCGTATTATTCACCACTTTAGAGCCTGAGTGCAATTCAGTCTGGGACATCTTTATTGGTTTGTGCTATAATCTTCTGTTCCAGCAATACACCCCTCCCCCCCCCCCTTTTATACTTTTGCACCTTCACACCAACCGAGGTTACTCCATACCCCTATCACCTCGTATATATGAACTAAAGGAAGAGCTAGTATTGTATTTTATGTCTTTATATAGCGCCATTAATGTACATAGCGCTTCACAGTAGTAATACACGTGGTAATCAAATAAATAACAGATAATATAAATAACAGATCATGGGAATAAGTGCTTTAGACATAAAAGTAACATTAAGGAAGAGGAGTCCCTGCCCCGAGGAGCTTACAGTCTAATTGGTAGGTAGGGAGAACGTACAGAGACAGTAGGAGGGAGTTCTGGTAAGTGCATCTGCAGGGGGCCAGGCTTTATGTAACGTGTTCAGAATATCCACAGTGCTATTCATATGCTTCTTTAAGCAAGTGTGTCTTAAGTTGGGTCTTAAAGGTGGATAGAGAGGGTGCTAGTCGGGTACTGAGGGGAAGGGCATTCCAGAGGTGCGGGGCAGTCAGTGAAAAAGGTTTAAGGCGGGAGAGGGCTTTAGATACAAAGGGGGTAGAAAGAAGACATCCTTGAGCAGAACGCAAGAGTCGGGATGGTGCATAGCGAGAAATTAGGGCTGAGATGTAAGGAGGGGCAGAAGAGTGTAAAGCTTTAAAAGAGAGGAGAAGAATGGAGTGTGAGATGCGGGATTTGATCGGAAGCCAGGAGAGGGATTTCATGAGGGGAGATGCTGAGACAGATCTAGGAAAGAGTAGAGTGATTCTGACAGCAGCGTTTAGGATAGATTGTAGGGGAGACAGGTGAGAGGCAGGAAGGCCGGACAGCAGGAGGTTACAGTAATCAAGACTGGAGAGAATAAGGGCCTGAGTCAGAGTTTTAGCAGTCGAGCAACAGAGGAAAGGACGTATCTTTGTTATATTGTGGAGGAAAAAGCTACAGATTTTAGAAATGTTTTGAATGTGAGGGGCGAATGTGAGAGAGGAGTCGAGTGTGACCCCTAGGCAGCGTGCTTGGGCTACTGGCTGAATGATCGTAGTTCCAACAGTATTTTGGAAGGAGGTAGTAGGGCCAGGTTTGGGAGGAAGTATGAGGAGCTCTGTTTTAGCCATGTTGAGTTTAAGGTGGCGGAGGGCCATCCAGGATGATATAGCAGAGAGACATTCAGAAACTTTGGTTTGTACAGCAGGTGTAAGGTCGGGTGTTGAAAATTGTATTTGTGTGTCGTCAGCATAGAGGTGATAATTAAACCCAGAAGATGTTATTAGGTCATCTAGAGAGAGAGTGCACAGAGAAAAGAGAAGAGGTCCCAGGACAGAGCCCTGGGGTACCCCCACAGAGAGATCAATAGAGGAGGAGGAGGTGTTAGCAGAAGAGACACTGAAAGTACGATGGGAGAGGTAGGATGAGATCCAGGATAGAGCTTTGTTCCGAATACCAAGAATATGGAGAATGTGAAGGAGAAGAGGGTGGTCCACGGTGTCAAATGCTGCAGAGAGGTCGAGTAATATGAGCAGAGTGTAATGACCTCTGTCTTTGGCAGCATGGAGGTCTTCAGTTATTTTAGTGAGGGCTGTTTCCGTGGAGTGAGCAGTGCGGAAGCCAGATTGTAGAGGGTCTAGGAGAGAATAGGTGTTGAGAAAATGTTAGTGCAGGAAAAAGCTTAGAAGTTTCCAAGTGCATAAAGTCATCAAAAATGGATGGAAATATGCAAAGAGAAAGATCGGCACCTACTAAGTTCCAGATAATGTATCACTTCAAGACAAAAATTAAAGATGAATGGGGAGAAAGCTCCTTGAGTTGATCTAGCCACCTCGCCTGGAGAATGACGGTCCTGTTACAAGATGCTGCATCCTTCAGGGATTTTGTGGATAAAAGGGTGGAGGACATACTGAAGTTTATAGTCATTGGTAGTCACCAGGGAGTGCCTTACTTGAATCAAGAAGATATGTTTTACAAAATTAAAGACTGATTTTCAGTCAGGCTTTTCAAGACCTTGGACCCCAAGCACCGTGCTATAACTGTGTTCAGCTGTATGTGATCAAAGTAATTTGGAGTGGAAACTTTCTTGCATCCATAGATATCCAAGATGTGCACGCCCCCCTCCCTCTTCCTTACCGTGGTTCCCGGCATCTGGGCATTGCCATGGCGACGCGTCTCCAGAAGCCGGCTTAACCACGGTAAGTATGGTTTACAGAGGCTTTCGCCGCTTCCCCGGCACTTCATTTAAGTGCCCTTGAGATGCGCGTGGGGCCTCTGTAAACGCTGCGCCCCCGCAGGAAATCTCGCGCCCCCAAGTTTGCGCACCACTGGTTTAGAGAAACAAGCAATAAAGCCTTATATTAATTTCACCTTTAAAACGGTCTCCATTGCATGCCTCTGCACACATCTCTTACATATGGTGTCAGAAGTTGGGATGAGAGGTGGCCCTTGAGACTGGAGACTGCCTGTGAAAATGTTTGTGCTTTTGTCTGCATAAGTTCCTGCAACAGTCTGAGTAACAAAACACGTGCAGAAGTGACCAGAATGAAAGGGCTACACATCCAGGGAGGAAAACTACACTGCACTGGAGAAAGCCACAGTTGGACTGGGAGGACTGCGATAGACGGTGACCCACACAAGGGACTGATGCTGTGACCGGAGTCTACCCCACCACTTGTGAAAAAAAAAATAACCCACGTGATTTTAAAATGGCCGCCCAGCTGAAGTCAAATACAGACTGCAAGAATAGGGAAGAAAATATGTTCCTGGTTTAAAGAGCCCAGCCACACTGAGCAGTGTCCCTTAAGGCCTTATTCGAATGATGAGGATGATCCTTACGTGGCCCCAGAAAAAAGGGCAACAGTCAGAGGAATATTTTTTTCAAGGAGCTGCAGCAGCAAGCAATGCGCTGTTGTCACAAGGAAGGTACAAAAGTTTTACTTGGCAAGGGCACATCCAGTATCACTGAGAAAGAATGTGTGCACAGTACTACTGATGTTTCAAAACATACCAAGTAAAGAAGACGAAAAAGTCTACAGACGGCTGGGAGAACTACAAAATCGGCAAGCAAAGTCTGCCCACCTGTAGGACTACCAGATGGGGTTCTAGCGAATACAGTGAAAACAGCTGCAATAGCGTCTCACGAGGTCAGGAAGAAAAATACACCTGATACCACCAAAATGGAGGACAAGATGCAGCGTTCGTGTAATGAACCCTACCCCACAGAAGAGTGGCCCTTTCGGTCTTATGAGGATAAGGATGAAGATATCTGTTATGGGGAACCTGAAACAAGACACACCCACAAAACACCCCTAGGATGGTGGAGGTGCCTAAACTCGGTATGCACCAAACAAACAGGTCTCTATGACCCCAAAAATTCCTGCCAGCTAATGCAATTACAAGAGAAGCATGGTGGATACTGTGAAACTGCTGAAGTTTCAAATCTAGAAGGAGACTCCATTACCCCTGATGGAACAGAGTCGACCAAAGCAAAAAGGCGGAACAAAAAAGAAAAGAGGTCCTCCAATTACCATGGAAGGATCAGACACGTCTGGAGATCCCGTGGAGGAAAAGGGTGGCGAGATGCTCTGCAGCCTAGAGGAAATTGCTTACACAGGGATAGGTGTTTATTGTTTTATGTATCTTTTTGTTTGCTGTATTGTTTAAATGAACAGGCAATAAAGTCTTATTTTAATTTCACCTTAAAAACGGTCTCCATTGCATATTTCTGCACACATATCTTACACGGCTATTTTTATTTTTTAAACCAACCTGAAGCACCTTTCAGGATATATAACTGTTTGCAAAATTACGTGTCTTGGAGGTTAAAATACATGTCTCTCCAGAGCCCAGTGCTTTTACCATGGAATCCTCAAAAGCTAGAGATTAGGAAAATTATAAATATTAACACTAGGAAAATATATATATTTAAAAAAAAAAAAAGAGCAGGATATGCTTAGGGGGGCAAGTTAGTAATTAGTAACATTATATAAATTAAATGCGTATAGGCTTCTGGAGTTGATATCTGCTTCAAATTCCACCCAACCTGTGCAGTCAAATCTGTCCTCTTTTTAAGATGCTGCTTTAACACCCTGCCTGGTTTAAAACCCTCAACTTGTTGCACACACTTTAATTACTGAATCTGAAATCTAGTGGATTTTTCCTGTGGGGAATATTTCCTTCATAAAATGTAGATTGCTGCAGTGCAGTACATAACAATTTTTTTTTTACTCTGGGGTTGAATGCTTAATTGCATATTTACTTGGAGTCATTAACTTTTTTTTTTCTGGAATGTGCTGTTAGTAATAAGTCTGTCCCTGGCAATTCTGAGCTCGGCCAATTTGCATATTTATCAACACATTATTTCATTGCAGAGTATTTCAGTTACAAAACCATGAATAATTTAAAAGCCCAAAATAAGTGTGGAAGTCTAGCTTACTGTTGCATATTTTATGATATGCATTTGAAGTTGAATCTGTGAACATATCTTTAATGAAAGTTTCCTTCTTTTTAATTGAACGTCAAGACTATGAAATATCACTTCATTCTTCTCAAATATTATTAGGCCTTGGGCTAAAATGTTGCTGCGTGTTGTTCAATTATTTATGTTTTATTCTGCTTCCTAGATGACTTGGAGTTTTCCATAGATCTATAAATCAAGATATCAAGTCAACTGCCGTTTATTTTTGTATGAACATTTTCCAAAAATTGTCACTACCCTGCTATCGCTATCTTCTTCTGCGTGTTGTAAATGTGGACATTAAATACTGTGCATTTAACACTATATTAGATTTAAACAGTGTTTTGCTAATGTTTATTTTTCATTCCCCAGCCAAACAAATCTGTAAGGTAGCAATCCCCTGGACTCGTTTTTCTTACCCACTATGTGTTTTAGCCGAATACAGTGAGGTCCATGTACTTACCCTTGCGGTTTTCAGCTGTGGGGACCCCCTGGTTCCCGAGATAGTTACCAGTGAAGTTACAGGTTGAAATCTTTTTTCCAGGGGAAACAAAATGGCTGCCAAACTATGACTCAATAAGAAGGCGCAATATCATTAGTTGTGGCATCCTATTGGCAGCGAATAAAAAAATCAGGAAGTAATACCTGTAACTTCACCAGTAAGTATCTCCAGAACGTATGGGCATGGGGGTCCCTGTAGCTGAAAATAGTTAAGTTCAGCTTCTGAGGACACCCAGTTCTAATCCTGTAGCTGGGGCTATATGGGGGATTGCTACTTCAAAAAATGCAATCCCGAGACTACCAGTATGACGCCAGAGGGTGAAGTCACATCCTCCTGAGCTCCTGCAGCCCCACTGCTCCTACAGAGATCAGCAGCTTAAACAACCAGAACAAATGATTTAATGCAGCAGATAAAAACTAGCTGAATGATCCTGTGAACAGCAAAAAGCAGGCAGACTTTGCTTGCTCCTATGAGGGGGAGATACATGTGTGGGCACTCTGCAGAGACATCAGGCTGAGTATAACCCTCACAGTTTCAATCCAGCTGAACAGAGGGGGGAAATCAGGAAAAGATCCACAGCAGGACAGTAACTTGAAAAGTAAGGAGAAGAATTTATATGGAGAAATTTCTCTCCAGGCAGACACAGATGCCTCCCAAATATCGGCAAAAGCAGGTGAGAGCTGGGAGAAAATCAGAGCACACCAAGTTTGCTTCCAAGCATATGGAGGAGCTGCATGCAGACCCAGAGGAATCAGAGGTGTCTCAAGAGGCAGAAACTCCCAGGGATTATGGTGAGTTAGCCAGGGCTGTAGCAAAAGTATTGATGCCTGCTTTAAATGAACATTATGAAAAATTGCAAAAATCCCTAGATGATCTTAAAGGGGAACTAAGCCTGCAAAACACCAGGATGGGGGAAGTTGAATCTAGAGTGGGGGTCCTAGAGGATGTATCCTCAGAAATGCAGCAAGACATTCAAACTCTTAAAAAAAAAAAAAAAAAAAAAAAATAAGACTTTAGAAGACATGGTGGAGAACCGGAAAACAGGTCACGCAGAAATAATATAAGATTAATAGGAGTCCCTGAAGAGGTGAAACCCTTTCAATTTCAGGATTTCTGCACAAAATGGCTGCCTGAATGTTTGGGACTACCACATGATCACACTAAAATCAAAGTGGAAAGGGCTTGTAGACTTGGTTAGGCAGAACCAGGAAGGTAGGCCACAAGCAGTACTGTAATCGCAAAGTTTCTGAACTTTAATGAAAAATCAACAATATTAAGAGCCTATAAGAATTCGGGTGGCCTTAATTATGAGGGAAAGAAGATCCTAATCTTTCAGGACTATTCTGCTGCCGTATCAAGTAATAGACGGGAGTTCAGTAAAGGTTGCAGTATGCTATATAAGCAAAATAAAACGTTTTCCCCTGGGATATCCTGCCACCTTAAGAGTCTTCATAAATGGAGGGGCCAACATATTTTCAGAAGTAGCAGAGCGCTTTATCCACCAACATGCTGCAGAACTGGAGGACAGGACCTCAGAAAGGAGACAGACATACAGCATAGAAGAAAATGGCGCAGCCAAGAAAAAAGGTTCCCCTGCAAGATCCCCGCACCGCCGAGATGGGCCAGGCTGCAAGGAAAGAAGCATTGCACTAATAAAGGGACTAATGTGATCTGGTTACAGAGAGATGGTACATGCATAAAATCATGTGGATGTTGGGAGGAAAAGGTGTTAATATAAGGATTGTTGCATTTAGTGATATTAAGTTGATAAAGTTCAAAAGCAATGGAGGGGTCATATTGGTAGGAGAACATTATAATATACGTATTTTTTTTTTCAATTCTCCAAAAATAAAAAAGTTGTTGTCTAATTGGTTAAATGTTACAAAAAAAAAGTGAAGAAAACCTGTTTTGAAAAATATAAATTAGAGGGGTGGGGTAAAAGGAGGAGGAAGCAGCGGTGAGCTGGGATGAGGCTAAAATGTCACTTCTGGAAAAAAGGAATGTCATTAATCTATATGTGTTATGAGTTATATATGTATTATTTGAACTGTTTTTCACTGGTCGGATTGTGATAGAGAAAAAGGAAACAACAGGCAATCACGGTAAATGAAGGTTCTTTAAGTCATTATATACATTATGTAAAGGCGTGCTAGACAATATCCGTTTAACAACTAACCAATGATGAGACTGGTTTCATGGAATGTTAAGGGTATTAAAGCTGCAGTTCAAGCTGCTGTTTTTATTTTTTTTAAATATATATATTTTTTCCCATTCATTATGTGCATCAATACAATCTGCACACTGGCAAGTGATTAGCTAAGCTGCAGCCCGATCTGTTCTGTAATCAATCGCTTACTCGGGTTATTTAATTCAGTTCCTGCACAGCATTTTGGGCAATGTAGTTCCTGGAATATGATTGACTGGGCAGTTACTAGATACAATTGGTGCACTGCTAGAGAGAGGGGAGTAGTGATTCTGATAAGCAAAACACTACCATATGAGCTTATATCAACTTGGAGTGACACAGAGGGAAGGGTGGTACAGTGTGTTCTCAAGATCAACAATATGGATATATGTATAATATAATAATTTATGGCCCGAATGAGCAGAGCTAACCTTTCTTCCAGAGTGTAACTGATAAATTGTTGAAAGAGGAGTTAACCTAATTGTGGGCGGTGATTTTAACGCTGTCAGTGATCCATTTTTAGATAACTCTTATCTTGATCAGAGAAAAGGAAAATCAAGATCTGCACAGAGAAGCATAAGGCTGATACAAGAAACATTGGGTTTGTTAGCCTGCTGGAGGCTATTTAACCCCACTGAGAGAGAATATACCTTTTTCTCTCACCCGCATAACTCTTTCTGAAGAATAGACTATATTCTAACAAGCGACCATATGATGGACAAGGTCTCCGCAGTGGTGATTGAAGATCTAATCATATCAGACCACGCACCAGTATGGTTGGAGATACATTTAGGATTTAGGGAACACAAAAATAGAATCTAGAGATTTCCATCTTATCTTCATAATAATGAGGATTACAAAGCTTTCCTCCTCAATAGCTAGTACTATTTCGAGGAAACAAACGCTATACACCACAATGAGGGGAAATTGTATTGGGAACCCGCTAAAGCAGTAATGAGGCAAGATTCTAACATACTGTACATGAATAAATGTAGGAAAGAAACAGAATACATTAAATCTAGCAAGGAACTGAACAGGGCGTTCTGTCACTTCAAACAAAATCCCATCTCAGAAAAAGGGACAAAACATGGAAGCAAAGAATGTATGCAAAATATTGCTACACAGAAAGGAACAAAAGAAATCTCCAATTTAGAAACCTTAACCTTTATAATTAAGGTAACAATGCGGGTAAATTATTAAAAAATCTAGTTGGAAAAGCTACACAGCCAAAACACATACTTAGGATGCATAAAGCTTCAGGTGAACAAACAGCTCCTGAAGAAATATGTACAGTGTTTAGGGAATTTTATCTAAAATGGTATGGTTCAGTGAAGAACATAAGAAAAATATTAGGAGCCCTTTATTTGACCAAATCAAATCCACAATATAATAGGAAAAATGTAATTATTTCGGTAGACGCAGAAAAAGCCTTTGATAATGTTAGATGGGAATTTTTATTTGATATACTTCAAAGAATGAGAATTTCGGGCATGTTTCTTAACAGGATTAGAACTATGTACTGTATGAGGGTCCAACGGCACGGATCATGGCAGCGGGAATAATCTCCCAGGAATTCAATTTATACAGCGGAACAAGGCAAGGGTGTCCCTTGTCGCCATTGCTGTTCAACATAGTAATGGAACCATTGGCTTTGTTCCTTAGGGACATGGCAGACGATAAAGGCATTGAAATAGGAAATAAGGAAGTGAAGTTGGCTCTTTTTGCAGATGACCATCTGATGTTTGTCTCTAATCCGGAAACAGTGATTAAAAAAAATATATGAGACACTTAAAGAATATGGAAATTTATGGGGTTTATAGTTAATGCCTCCAAAACTGAGATTCTAGTGCTGTCTCGCAAGAATAATGTTAGGTGGGAGGAAGACCTCCCTTTTAAAAAGACAAGACAGCCAATCAAATACTTGGGGATTAATATAGACCCCGACCTAGAGAATTTATATGCAAGCAATTTTAAATCAATACTAACCAAAGTGATTAAAGAGCTAGAAATATGGCAAGGCCTCCCATTGAACTTAGCGGATAGATGCCAACTCGTTAAGATAATCAGCTTCGCTAGGATGATACTGTATACCCATTGCAGATGCTGCCTATCCTGTTTCGCCATGCAGGCATAAATATGTTTAAGACATGGGAAACAAGGGAATAAAAAATATAGGGCAGCTAGTAGATACAGAACGAGACCACTTTATGTCATTTGAAGAGCTCAGAGTTGAGAAGGAATTCCCACAATCTCTCTACTTCCCCTACATGCAGATCATACATTACTGTAAGTCTAGAGAACTATAAGAAAGAGATATTAGAAAACAACATGTTTTGATAGCTACTTTAGGACTGAAAATAATATTACATATTCGATATCTGAATTATATGATTCGATCCGAGATAAAGACCATGGCAAGCAATTGCAAAAAGTGGCAGCCAAGTGGAACAAGGACTTCCCAGAAATAACTGAGATTGACTCTTTGCTGGTAGGATTGGGTTGAACCAGGAAAATAATATCAGAGACATGGAGGGAATTACAATTTAAATTACTACATAGAGCATATTATGCGTTTGATATCCAATGTAAACAGATAGAAAAGGATACAAATAAATGCCCGAAATGTCTGCTTATTAAAGCAGATCTAAAACACTGCCTATGGGAATGCCCATGTATATCTGATTTTTGGGACCAGGTTCTAATATATGTACATGACAAAAGTGGTAACTGTGAAGGAACCTCTATCAGTTTTTCTTGGGAACATGGAGGGATGAAAAGAAGTTAAATGGGGACCCAGGAATCCCAAGAATTGCTGAAATTCTACTCCTGGCAGCTAGAAAGTCAATAATGGTGCAATGGGGGAAGTATGACCCTCCAAACTTGGAAACGGTTAAAAACAATCTCACAGCTAATGACCTTAGTTAAAATGTAAACTGAGACCAATAAGAAACAAAGAAACCGAGATTTTTTTATTTTTTATTTTACAAAATGGGAACCCTTTATTGACTCCCTACAACAGTGAAAAAGGCCAAATATATCAGGCTTTCACACACACACACATCCTGGAGTCTCTTGCGGCAAATTGCACAAGGTCAGAGATGAGGTAAACAGAAGGAGAAAAGAACCAAGTTAAATGGGTATGTAACCCTTTTTGTGAACCGCCAGACCCACCCAATCCCACATTGGCCCCTCGTGGTCTAACCGGTCCCTTTCCCTGTAACACACCTGCTCTAAGGGACTACTGGTACTGCTTAACCTGTGTGGCTCCAGGAGATCTGAGCCTCCGCTAGCTGGGAGCCTGGGGAAAACCCTTACCCTTACTTGGTGCAGCGCCTCCACTTACCCAGGATCCCCCGTTAGGAAAGATAGCCCTGAGTAAGAAATACAATAACACTTATAGATAAAACAATACTAACACTTTACTTAAGAACACATATCACACATTACATAACATCACATACCAGATGCTCTACCCGCATCTCCTCAACCCAATGTCTGGTGTACCCCACCCAGTGTCCTGTGATCACCCCACACCCAATGTCTCGTAACTCCTACGGAGGTCGTGGGTGACTGCGCAGTCACTATTTAAGCTAGGGCCCAGTTGGTGCACTTAGAATATGGAAGATACCTTCCGAGCACTCCGATGCTCGGGACCGCAACACACTTTCTTCTAAAAGGGTCAGACGTCCGTCTGATCCTATTCCAGGTACTCTGCCGGTGGACCCCAACGAGGGTCCCACCGCTCCACGGGACTTCAACCGGATCACGGCAACACCAACAGCATGGGAACCGCAACAGCCGCTTCCTCCTATCACTAACTACTGGAGTGACAGCAACCCTAACCTAGGGCCTGTCCCTGAAGAAACCGCAACCTGGGATGGCTTGGGGAAAACTCCTAGGGCCTGTGGACAATAACCGCCCCCCCCTTCCCCTAGCTACCCAGTCTCAACTGTAACTGCTAATCCTAGCAGCCTAACACACCTGCAGCCAACATTCATCTTACACTGTCAGCCTGCAGGGATTCACACCGTTCACACACACTGCACGCACTGCGCCCAGCACATGCAGCGACACACACACAGGCAGCTGCAATCACACACAGCCACCTGGATCCCGTAGCAATCCACTGCTAGCACACCGTGCCTCTTTGACAGTGCCCACAGCACTCTCCGCTGTGGCACTGCCAAACTAGCACTTCCCACACTCAAGGGTCACCTCCCTAGCTAAGGCGTCCCTCCTCAGTTACCCCCTGCCCTTTACCCGGGAATTGGGGCCTGCCTGGGAATCTAGGGAGAACCCTTACCTGGTGCCGGAGCCACGCGCTCCCTGCACCCTTCCTACTCCTTCCTCTGCTCCTTCCTGACTGCCTGTTGCCAAGCCCGGGAAATGTATCTCTTTTCCCGGGCTGAGCTTCCTCCAGCCCTATTGGCCACTAGGGAGCACCTGACCTCTGCCTCCCTAAGCCTCCTGGGAATTGTAGTTCCCAGGGGCTGCCTAATGCATTGGGGCCGCGTGCGCGCTTCCCTCGCGCATGCGCGAACCCCTAATGGCCGCCTCACTCTCTCTACTGCCTTCCCTACTCTCGCGCGACCTCTCCCTATCCCTGGAGTCCCATCGCGCGCTTCCGCCCAACTGCGCATGCGCGAACTAACGCGCAATGGCGGCGCCCTCTGCCTAAGCCGCCCAGCCGGTGGCAACGCGATCGCGGCCTTAGCGACGGCCCGATCGCGTCCCCGGCAACCAGCCTGCACCGCTATGCCCCGCGCTGCTCCCTGCTCTGGCCCCCACCCTCGCGAAGTGCCGACGGGTCCGTCGCAGCCTCCGGCGGCACCCGCTACCGCACGGCACTCGCGGAGGGGGGCCAGAAAGTGAAAATATACCTCGGGGCTACATTCTCCCCTTCGCAGAATCCCAACGCCCTCGCTTGGGTAGCAACCACACAGAGATTTATATACTGAAAAATGCATAGTAAACCGTACATCATACATAAGCATTTTCCCGTCCGTACCCAACATCCCCGCATGGATACCCGAGGCCAGCTGAGTTTCAGATTGGAGTGCCCCTAACAGACTGGGTGAGGGTATCCCACCTTGACTCCTGTGAGTCTTTTGGAGCTCAAGACCTGTCCCTAGCAGAAACAAAATGTACAGGGTCCTGGGTATTGACCCTTTCCGGTTCCTCCGGTCTCGTCTCACGGGAGACAGGGAGGCTCAGTCTCTTTCCTCGATCCACCACATGGCGAACATAGCGCTCCATCGCGCACCTGGGAGAGGCCACAACTACCAGAGCGGTCTCAACAGAGTCTTTGTCCGCTCCAACAATCCCTTTAACGGTGACTTCGTCCGCGGACGGCACCACTTCTTCGGGTAGGCCCGGGTCTTGAGAAGGCCAAGCTGGGAGACTCCTCGTGCAGGAGTATGTGTCGCTCCGTTCCGCTACACCGGATACCTTCATGAGGTCGAGTTCATCCCACAATCCGCAGAGACCTTCTGGGGGAGACACCTCCACCAGGACGCGATGACGGGGTGAGCCCATCGCCCGGGTGACCCTACCTTTGGAGTCACCAGGCTCCATGATCAACGGGGAGCTCACACCCGACACCCCTGGGGCAGTCAACTTACCCCGGTCGGTATCGGCAGGTACTGATCCCACGCCTGGGACCGCTGGTACCTCGTTGATAGGCCGGACTGGCCGTTGCAGGGCACACGGGCCCACATCATGGTCTGGATCAGTTGAGGCGGTTGCCTCGGTGACCTCACTGGAGTGGTCCGCCGGCAGGCGCATCACCACGCTCGGTGGGTCGCTAGAATCATCACACATAGGCGGGGGTACAAGCACCTTACCCTGGCCTTCCGGAATCTGGGGTTCTGGTCTCGGTGGTTCCTGCTCGGGAACCGGGTCTGGAACCGACATCTGGGGTTCCGACGTCTGGAGCTCCGCCTTCAGCGGCTTCGCCTCAGCGTCTGGCAAGTTCACTTGGGCACACGGGCCCTCCACCACCTCCATCGCTGAAGTGGACAATTCAGGAGCGGCTTCACCCACCTCGGTAGCACCATCAGGCGCCTCTTCCTCCGCAGGTTCCGCCATCAGAAGTTCCTGCTCCTCCATTTGCACGTCCCCTTTGAGAGGGTCTGCCACAGTGGTCTGGACACACGGGTCCCCGGAGGCCTCTGGAATCAAAACAAACTGAGGACAAGTATCAATTACTTCAGGAGCGAGGTCCGGCTCCTCCTCTTCTTCATCGGCTGGTTCCGCCGCCTGGGGCAGGATAGGCTGTAGGAACCAGGCCCCGCAGCAATCACATTGAGGCCCCCACGCCAGGGCCTCCCTAGGACAGTCACAATTTGGCATAAAACACTGGATACCCAGTTCTCCATCCAGCTCGATGTCCTTGAAGTCGAGTGGTAACTGCGACAGGACTGCTCCCGAGGCACAGGCTTTTTGCAGGCAGGGACACGCCAGCACAACTTCATCTATTCCTGGCGCTCGCCAGGACACACACACACTGCGGTGTAACCCCTGGCAGTCTATTTCTTCCTCAGGGGAAGGACACTCCATTTCTACAACAGTGTCCCCTCCCACTGGCCGTTCGGTAGGCTGCGGCAGTTTGGGTTGCAGGGTTGGTACCCTGCAGCAGCCACATATACGCCCCCAAGCCAACTTACAAGACGAGCAGTCACCTTGGTTACAAAAACAGTCTAGGTACCCCTCCTCGTTCACGTCTTCCAATCGCATTTTTACCATGCACGCCAAAGTTTTAAGGTCCATACTACCCCGGATGCTCAAGAATTGTATCGTACATGGACACAACAAAAAGGACACGCTCCCAGCCCTGGTCTGCCAGGATCCATACGACGGCGAGCAATTTTCTCTGTGTCCAGTACTCTCTTTCAGGGAGTGGTGCGAGCTCTGTACTGAGTCACTCACAGTGTGGGGGCGGGGCTCGGGTTTTCCCGCCAGTCCTGGATGACTGTTGGCAACATTTTCCCGCGCGGCCGGGAACTTAGCATGTGGCTTCCTCCGCCTTGAGGGCTTCCCCATGGCGGGACAAAAGTAGGACACAAATTTAGAAAAACATGTACAGGGCACCCCAGGTCTGATATCTCAGCAGTGCCTCCAAATGTAACCCTTTTTGTGAACCGCCAGACCCACCCAATCCCACATTGGCCCCTCGTGGTCTAACCGGTCCCTTTCCCTGTAACACACCTGCTCTAAGGGACTACTGGTACTGCTTAACCTGTGTGGCTCCAGGAGATCTGAGCCTCCGCTAGCTGGGAGCCTGGGGAAAACCCTTACCCTTACTTGGTGCAGCGCCTCCACTTACCCAGGATCCCCCGTTAGGAAAGATAGCCCTGAGTAAGAAATACAATAACACTTATAGATAAAACAATACTAACACTTTACTTAAGAACACATATCACACATTACATAACATCACATACCAGATGCTCTACCCGCATCTCCTCAACCCAATGTCTGGTGTACCCCACCCAGTGTCCTGTGATCACCCCACACCCAATGTCTCGTAACTCCTACGGAGGTCGTGGGTGACTGCGCAGTCACTATTTAAGCTAGGGCCCAGTTGGTGCACTTAGAATATGGAAGATACCTTCCGAGCACTCCGATGCTCGGGACCGCAACACACTTTCTTCTAAAAGGGTCAGACGTCCGTCTGATCCTATTCCAGGTACTCTGCCGGTGGACCCCAACGAGGGTCCCACCGCTCCACGGGACTTCAACCGGATCACGGCAACACCAACAGCATGGGAACCGCAACAGCCGCTTCCTCCTATCACTAACTACTGGAGTGACAGCAACCCTAACCTAGGGCCTGTCCCTGAAGAAACCGCAACCTGGGATGGCTTGGGGAAAACTCCTAGGGCCTGTGGACAATAACCGCCCCCCCCTTCCCCTAGCTACCCAGTCTCAACTGTAACTGCTAATCCTAGCAGCCTAACACACCTGCAGCCAACATTCAGCTTACACTGTCAGCCTGCAGGGATTCACACCGTTCACACACACTGCACGCACTGCGCCCAGCACATGCAGCGACACACACACAGGCAGCTGCAATCACACACAGCCACCTGGATCCCGTAGCAATCCACTGCTAGCACACCGTGCCTCTTTGACAGTGCCCACAGCACTCTCCGCTGTGGCACTGCCAAACTAGCACTTCCCACACTCAAGGGTCACCTCCCTAGCTAAGGCGTCCCTCCTCAGTTACCCCCTGCCCTTTACCCGGGAATTGGGGCCTGCCTGGGAATCTAGGGAGAACCCTTACCTGGTGCCGGAGCCACGCGCTCCCTGCACCCTTCCTACTCCTTCCTCTGCTCCTTCCTGACTGCCTGTTGCCAAGCCCGGGAAATGTATCTCTTTTCCCGGGCTGAGCTTCCTCCAGCCCTATTGGCCACTAGGGAGCACCTGACCTCTGCCTCCCTAAGCCTCCTGGGAATTGTAGTTCCCAGGGGCTGCCTAATGCATTGGGGCCGCGTGCGCGCTTCCCTCGCGCATGCGCGAACCCCTAATGGCCGCCTCACTCTCTCTACTGCCTTCCCTACTCTCGCGCGACCTCTCCCTATCCCTGGAGTGCCATCGCGCGCTTCCGCCCAACTGCGCATGCGCGAACTAACGCGCAATGGCGGCGCCCTCTGCCTAAGCCGCCCAGCCGGTGGCAACGCGATCGCGGCCTTAGCGACGGCCCGATCGCGTCCCCGGCAACCAGCCTGCACCGCTATGCCCCGCGCTGCTCCCTGCTCTGGCCCCCACCCTCGCGAAGTGCCGACGGGTCCGTCGCAGCCTCCGGCGGCACCCGCTACCGCACGGCACTCGCGGAAAATATACCTCGGGGCTACAGGTATAAAGACAAGAGAACAGTATATCCGAATCTAACGTCTGTAATGTGTGTCTGACTTAAGTTATGTTTTGTACATTCTGAGTTAATTATTTAATTTTTAAATTGTGTATTTTTGAGTTAAGTTTGAGCATCTTATTTATACCTTTTTACTTATATATTTTTTTCTTTTAAGTATAATTGAAACATGGAAAATTGTAAAGATGTGTTGAAATCTGTCATGTTTACCAGCAATATTAGAAAATCAATAAAAGAACAATGAGAAATGGGGAGAAAAAATGCAATACCCCTGCTGTCTGGTGTAGAATAAATTGTCTAGAATAAGATAGGAGCCAATAATGATTAGGCAAACCTGGAATTCTGGGAGGGGAAATGCACTTCGCCCACCTGACCATCCTTACAGCTAAACTTGCTTAAGTCCGTAGATTTAAATTTTTTATTAACTAACTAATTTGATTAGCTGAAAGGTAACAATGGGTGGGTAGTTGGTGGGTGGTAGTCAAGGATAGTTGCTAGTCACTGAAAAGTAAAACGGCCACAAAGCTAAACTGTTCAAAAAAGTTTTCTCGCTGCTCATATGTTGGTCCCACGGTGGAACTAGGACACACATACTGTTCACTTCACTCCAAATTTGTCCAGGTTCGCTTTCATCTAGATCCCCTGTTGCTACCTTAGCAGTACAGTGCTAAAGCAGTGTTCCAGCTTTGTAGGTAATGGCGTGCTGCCGTCTTGTTAATTCAAGTAGAATATATGCACATAGACAAAGAAGCGCACAAAACCAAAGACACTATATAAAAAGAGAAACATTTCATAAAATGTATATATGCCCAGAGTGAAAATCAAGACCCGTGTGGGATTCCTAACGGGTATCGATCTCATTGTTGGAGTTTTTTTTGTGTGCTGTTTTTTCTGTGTGCATTTATTGTACAAAAAAAGAAAAACTAACCTATTTTTTAAAAATAAAACTTTTTTGCTTTTAAGGATGCTTTGTTTCAGGAAGCCAATTAGATTAGGCAGTAAACCATTTTTTAAGCCAAATGGAACTGTCCTTTTTAAATATTTTTCTGTTCCACATTGCAGATCTGTATTGTACATTTTTAGTACCTACATGTATATAACTTCTGTATTTACTTGCTTTTCGCAGTTAGATCGGTTTAAAGAGCCCCCTGCATATGGACCGATGTGTGATATTTTGTGGTCCGATCCGCTGGAAGACTTTGGAAATGAGAAAAGTCAGGAACATTTCACTCACAATACAGTTCGAGGATGCTCATATTTTTACAGGTAAGTAATATTACAGCTGCTTATTTACCTTGCTTAGAAGAAATCTATGTCCAAAGAAACGTGCTTTCGTGTCATCGTAAAAAAAGATTCATCAGAAATGCTACGAGGCAAAATGTTTTTAATTTCCTTATTTCGCTGCATAAATCTGTTTTTGTTTTCTCTGGATATTTTGTTCTTGTGTAGAACAGTCATAAAACAATATGTATGATAGCTTTTTATTTATAATGCATTTAACTAATGAATGAATGTCCTCACAAGACTAGGTTATGTAGTTGTTTCATTAGCATAAAGATTACAGAGGAAAAGTAGCATACTGTAGCTTTTACATGAAATAATCAGTGTAATTCTGGCCTGATTACCAATAATATTCATCCACATACTGTATTTATTAAACACATATAAGACCACTCACATAGCTGGAAATAAGATGAAAGGTGCACTGAATTGTGTACCTTGTATATACACTACATGTCATCAACAATAGATATAATATACTGTATCATGCATGCACTCAACTCAAGATATGTTCTCAACACTTTGGTCACTTGTAGTCCTTATGGTTTCATTTTTCTTGTGTAAATCTATCATGGGGACCGAAACATTAGCAACTATTGAATGACTATTTCCTGTATATCATGAAGGCATGCATGATACATTGTCACTATTTTTCAGCCAGATATCAGTACATGACCCTTGCAAGCGGATCACATGATCTGATATTTTTCGTGACCATGTGAAATTGTGAAGGCTACTAAGAAATGCACCACAACTTGTAAAGGAGCATGGTATATTTCAAACACACACTAACAATTACAGTACCACTTCTCGATTACAACTAGGGATGGGCATGTTGTTTGCATGAGTTCGCAAACCAGGGTAAATTTGCAAGTAAAGCATCACGAGGCATTAAAAAGTCCACGTACATAAATAGGGCACATAAACCATTTTGCTTGTGGAGTTGATAGTGTTAATACACAATAGCCGAACATGTGGGCCATAGTAACGTCCAGAGGGTGTGATTAGGACAAGTATGAAAAGAACCATGTACTGTAGTATTTTTTATAAATATATAAAAATTTGATAAATGTAATCAATTGTACTCACCAGAGTAAGCATCCATACCAACCAGTGTCAATTATTACCATGGGCATATGACTTGAGCTCTTTCTAAGTCCACTTAACTTTGGGAGATTTAGATGAACAGGCAAGATAATGAAACCATTTATAGTGTAATACTTTTATAAGTCACTATTAGTTACATTAGCATCAGGTCTTGATAGCTTGCATGAATTATGGTTAATACGGGTGTTATCATTGCTGGTATTTAACACTTGCTCTGCCCCTTGCATAACATCACATGTATCAACATCTGACGTTCCAGACCTCTGCTGAAAATCTTTCCCGGTCTCTTTCCTCTAACAGGCGATCACGCAGCTTTTAATTTTATTTTAAAAACACAGTTTTGAGGTAGGGGGTCTCCGGAGCTGAACTGCATTCATTTCAGGTCCGGGGATCCTCTGCTTCCCGAGTTACAGGCCTCTGGGTAAATTATGAGGAGGATTTAAGGAGGAGATGAGCAGATAATGTTTTGGGAGAAAGTGAAATTATTCTAGGAGTCAAATTTTGGATTTATTGCAGGGGAGAAGGTTTTGTCTGGGAGGCCTGTTAGTGTTATGTTACAATAATCCAGAGTGGAGAGGATAAGGGCATGCATTAGAGTTTTAAAAGTACAGTAGATTGACAGAGGAAAGGGTGGATCTTGGCAATGTTAGAGGAAGAAGCGACAAATGTTGTGCATGCTGTAAATGTGAATGGAAAAGGGAAGGGAAGAGACAAATGCCAGTCCTAGGCAATGTGCTTCGATGACAGGATAGATCATAGTATCGTTTTCTGTGATGGAAAATGGGGTGTTCAGCCAGATTTAGGGGGAAATAACAGCAGCTCAAATTTAGACATATTAAGTTTAAGGCAGCGGAGCGCCATCCACGAGGATAGAGCCAGGAGGCAATCCGAGACTTGGGACTGGGTTCCAGGAGTGAGGGTGGGGTGGATAGATATTATTGTATTACAATTTCCTGTCTTGTCTCTTTGTAAAGCACTGAGTACACTGTGGGTGCTATATAAATAAAGATGTACAGTACATACATACATCCCATCCTAATAAAACAATGGCATCTACAGTAAAACCATTCACAAGGAGTCTGCACTCCACAATACAACTCCCTCATTTCTAGAAAGGGAACCATACCCACAGAGAACCGATCAGAACAGAAAGATAGAGTAGTACTACACCTAAGACAAAAAGAAGGGAAGACGAACAAAACGAGAGAAGAGAGGATGGAATTAAGCCTGCAAAAAGGTTGCCTTTACTAATGTAACGGGTATTCCCCCCCCCCAATCGCAGATCTGATGTGGGTGCAAGGAACATACGGTGTTACCATAGGTGTGGTGCATTACCTGTTGGCTCGCAGGAGGGCTGAGCTTCCGCCACGGGGAACCTGGGGCAATTATACTAGGGGTAACCACTTACTCAATTCAGCGCCTCCACCTGCGATGGCTCCCACCGTAGGGGGAGTGGTTCCTCTCAGGACAATACAATAATCACATGCACGGGAATATATATATTAACGAGTGACTTTACTAACAAGCAATATAACATATCACGCAATACCTTTATATAACCTGTGTCCCTCTCTAGAGGAGACACCTACGGCGTCGCGCAGGACGCTTCCCCAACATCAGGTGATCCCACCCAGTGTCCCGAGAATCCCACCCAATGTCCCGCACTCTTGGAGAGAACGTGGGTGACTGCGCAGTCACAGTTACACTAAGGGGCCCGTTGGTGCACTTATGACTGTATGGTACCTGCCGAGCACTCCGGTACTCGGATCAGCAACTGGCTTCGCAAAGGGTCAGACGTGTGATGAATCCGTCTGATCCTCCAACCGAACTCCTTTGTACGCAGACCGCCAGGGCGGTCTCCCTCTGGAATAGTCTCTGCGGACCCCAACGTGGGTCCGAACCGCTTTACAGGAACCGCAGCGTCCGCTGAGTCCCTAACTAACACTTGGTACTAACGTGACAGGAACCCTAACCTAGGGCCTGTCCCTGTGGTACCGCAACCTAAAGTGGCTTTGGGGAAAACTCCTAGAGGCCTACTGGGGTTAATAACCTGCCCCACTCCCCTAACTAACCCCAGCCTTGACTGTACTTACTAAGACCTAACGAGTCCCAGCGCCTACAGCAGCAAGCTGTAGCTCACTGGATGCTGCAGCCAACGTGCTGCGCAACAAGGTGCCTGCCTGTCAGACCTCACAGCACTAACAGCCGTGACTCTGACAAGGCAGCACTCTACACTAAGGGCAGCGTCCCTATCTTGGGCCTCCCTAAGCATTTACCCACTAAACTAGTGGGGAGTTGGGGCCTACCTGGGGTGTAGGTACCTATATGGGGCAGGAGCTGCACTCGCTCCCCGCACCCTTCCTTCCCTCACTGCTCCCTGACTCCAACTCTCTGTAACCTTTCTTTCCCAGCTCCCACTAATGTAAGTGGCAGGGTCCCTAACCTGAGGGCTGTCCCTGGCAACACTCACCTTACTGGGGAGCTGAGCTATCTCGGGCCCTGGGGGTGCTGGCCTAGTACAGGGAGTCCCTGACTCCTGTACCCTACCTCCTTCCCTGGGCTGCTCCGGTCTCTGACTGCCCAACGTGCTGCAACTGACAAAAACCCTGTCTGCACACAACATTGTTGCAACTCTGCAGCATGAGAATCTGCCAGCTCTATTGGCTTCAATGCTGCCTGTGACCAGGGTGAAAGTGCAGTCCCCAGAGGCTGCTGGGAATTGTAGTCCTTGCACAGCTCTTTCCTATGGGGACCGCGTGCACGATCTTTACTGCGCATGTGCGACGCTGTAATGGCCGCCGCTACGCTTAACTGCGCCTGCGCAACCTCCCAGAGCTCCGGCACACTGGCGATGGCCACCGCTACCCTGGCCAACCTCTGCGCATTGCGCGAACCTCGCACCACAACCAAGATGGCGGTGCCCGCCGGGAGAAGTCGCCGTCCCCTTCCCCCACTGCCACAGGGGTAAGGCAGGGGGCAAAGGAAGATCAGGGGAACCGGGGGTGACCCCCTTACACTAATAATTATAATACAAAAATACAAGCCCAATCCAAGCCTTGAAATTGCTAATCAAAGGAAGTATGTATGTACTCCCATTTAAAAATCCATCCACACGAGTTATATAATACTGTAGGTGTATTCACTGACACCTGTCATAAATATATAAATGAATTATCTCACTAAAAAAAAGAACAGGTCTCAAAAAATTTACAGAAATAAAGAAATCACTATTGAACTTGCAGATAGAGGAGGGAGGATAGTGATTTTAGATATCACAATATTTTAATAAAGCATTTTGATTACAGTAGGAGGAGAGCACATATTGAATTTGCGAAGATTCCACAGAATATATATTTTTTTAAAAATGGCATGATTTATTTTTATTTATTTATTTATAAAATGTTTTACCAGGAAGTAATACATTGAGTTACCTCTCGTTTTCAAGTATGTCCTGGGAATAGAGTTAAGATGGCAAATAATACATGGTCACAATACATAGTTACATAAGTGAGCAGGTATACATTATATGCATATATGTATGTGTATGTATATATATATATATATATATATATATATATATATATATATATATATATATATATACAGCTAAACCCCGTTATAACGCGGTCCTCGGGGTCCACCCCGAGACCACCGCGTTAGTAACGGGGTCGCGCTAATTTAAAAAAAAAATGGCCGCCGCATGAGCGCATATTCATCCCGCGGGACAGGAGATGGGAGCGGGGATGTCCCTCTGGTCCCCGCTTCCCCCGGTCACCGCAGGACAGGAGATGGGAGCGGGGATGCCCCTCCGGTCCCCGCTTCCCCCTGTCACCGCGGGATGGGAGGGGGGATGCCCCTCCGGTCCCCGCTTCAGGAGGAGCAGAGGGAACTGGCAGGGAACATCCACACCTCACGAGCCGCACGGCGCATGCGCATGCGCACGGCGAACGTGAGGGGTGCCTAAAGTGATCGCTGTCGGGATGTGCTGCTTTGGAGACAGGTAAGCACAGTCTCCGGAAGACCGCTAACCCCCCCCCCCTCCCCCGCCGCAGCACAGGGCCCTCGCGCAGCAGTACAGGGCCCGCCGTAGCGCAGGGTCGTCCTGCCACTCAGCCGCAGCGCAGGGCCCCGCCACCCCCCCACAGCATAATGACGTCCCACCCCCCGCCCCGGGCCGTAACACCAGCCTAGAGGGGAGGGGGACACACCGGACGCTCGGACACCCTTTCCCCTGGCTGTGAGGGGGTTAATGTTGAAGAGGCACCACAGAGGTTGGGTTACCTTGCTGTGTGTGTGTGTGAGCTGTGTGCAGTGTGTGTCAGTGTGAGCAATGAGCAGTGTGTCAGTGTGTGCAGTGTGAGCAATGAGCAGTGTCTGTGCAGTGTGTGTCAGTGTGAGCAGTGTGTGTGCAGTGTGAGCAGTGTGTGTGCAGTGTGTGTCAGTGTGAGCAGTGTGTGTGCAGTGTGCAGTGTGTGTGCAGTGTGCAGTGTGTGTCAGTGTGAGCAGTGTGCAGTGTGTGTCAGTGTGAGCAATGAGCAGTGTGTGTGCAGTGTGAGCAATGAGCAGTGTGTGTGCAGTGTGTGCAGTGTGTGCAGTGTGTGCAGTGTGTGCAGTGTGTGCAGTGTGTGCAGTGTGTGCAGTAAAAAAAAAATTACATTTTTTTTTTTTTTTTTTTTAAACGGGAGCCACGGGAAAACCGCGTTATAACCGAATCGCGATATAGCGAGGCGCGTTATAACGGGGTTTAGCTGTATATAGTATTAATGTTGGTTCTGATCTGGAGCTCAGTCATTGGAAGCTTTAAGAATTTAGTCTTGGTCTGTTTGTTTTGGGAAATTCATTTTTCAAGTCTCAAAAAGTCAGATTGAAGTATGTGTTCAAAGTCGGAGAGGCTATGGCTGTGTGCATATAGGATTGTGTCATTTGCATAAATGTGTATTGAAGCTCCCTTTTAGCTGTAGTAAGATTATTGATGAACACTGAGAAGAGTTGGGGCCCCAGAACAGAGCCTTGCGGGACACCACAGGTGATATCCAAGGGGTTGGAGTTAGAGCCTGATGAGGGATAAAACAAAATAATTGGCACTAGAGAAGAATGTAATTGTGTATTAATTAAACAACCCAGACTTCTAGTATTCTATTTTTTACCAAAAACGTATAAGTATTTAGAGAACCCCCAAGAAAATCTCATAGGGGCATATTTTCAAATTTCTGAGATTGTTGTTCCATGCCATCAGACCTAGAAACCCATTGAAGTGAATTGGGCTTCTGTGTCAGATCGCACGGAGCAGCAATCTCGGAATTTTGAGAATATGCCCCATAGCGTCTGGGATTAAATTCCTGACTTAAAATCTTTCACAATACATAGAGTTTCATCTCTACAAATACGTTTAGAGATTTCAAATCTTGCTAGATGAATACAACTCAAGTATTCTATTCCATAAAATGGTTACCAAAATACACTATAGTCATTTTTGATGTTGCCACCCTTTACACCTGTATTAAACCTGAACAAAGGATCTGATTTATTTTGCACCAGAATTATTTCTGCTTCGAAGAACAATTTTATATTACGCTGACATAGCGATGGGTAACGGCTTTGCATCGCGCTATGTGAATCTCTTTATACAGGAATGGGAAGATTGCTACATTTGGAGTAATAACTCCTTTGTGCGCAAACCTTGTGCTCTGGAGCTGCTATATAGACTATATCCTATTCGTATGGAAAGGTGATAACCCATCTCTAAAATGTATTAATGATATTTATCTTATTGGGATTAACATGACTTTCTCATTTAGGAGTAATATGGAAAATAGCTGAAGCGCTCAAATGCAGGTATATCTCAAAATGATAATAAGCCAGACCACTGTACCAGGGTACTAACAATTGATATAGTACCTATTGTGTCATATAATGGGTACTATCCTCCTGAAGACAGGTGGTGTGTGGTGCAACCCACTCACCATATGTCTCATTTGCAGGTTCCCCTGAAAAATATGCATTTAGGAGTAACCAAGAAAAAGAGAATTTTAGATTTAGAAATATATAATATATACTGTATACATTGAGACTAAAACATACAATTTATTTATTTATAAAAATGTTTTACCAGGAAGTAATACATTGAGAGTTAGAGTTACCTCTTGTTTTCAAGTATGTCCTGGGCACAGAGTTATAAAAATACTTTGTTACATTAAGAGAACAGTGTTAAACAGTCAATTCACAGGCTGTCTTCAGAACTGGCAATGGAGCGCTAGCCATGCCCCCGGTGGTTCAGCCAATGAGGGCGAACCTGCCGGGTGATGCCATGGCCGTGCCCCGCCATATGCCAGGAGGCAGGGAGCTTGCTGCATGCGCCTCCCCCCATCCCCAACCCCCCTCCTTGACCCTGGCGTCAAATGACGCAGTGGGGTCACGTGACATCATGTTGCCATGGCAATGCGATGTCACGTGACCCCGCAGTGTCATTTGACGCCGGTTACCATTAATGGGAGCTGCGCTGTGATCAGCTGTGACAGATGATGAAAAGGAAGGATTAGGTTTATCGAGCGGGATTTTGGTTTTGCCATCAGATAATACAAAACCGCCAGCAGTATGGAATAGTTAATGCAGCATTTCATGCATGATGTCTCCCCTCGCTCTGAAGGTGGATATGCTGAATTGTAAAGTCATTTTAAATATGACTACATAGTGAAGCAGCTTGCGGAACATGACACCTCAAATTACTGCTGTCCCTTAGTATTTACAGTTGCTGGTCCACTACTGCCTTTGCATGTGCCCTGTATACTGCTCATTCATACCCATAATGCCCTCTTCCCTGCCACTTATTTCCCTCCTGTAATGCCTTCTACCCTGCCACTTATATCCCTCCTATAATGCCCTCTATCCTGCCATGTATTGCCCTCCTATAATGCCTTCTCTCTAGCCACTACATGCTCCCTAGCCCTCCACGGTCCTCCATTAGTGGTTATATAATCACTCTGCGTGCTCTTTGGAGCATCAGATCTGAAGTAAACCTTTATTGTATAACTCTCCCTTTATTATATAATTGCCCTGCAGTGCCTCACATGCCCCCCCCCCCCCCTCCCTGTCAACCCGGACATTAAATACCCATATTCCCCAGCATCGAGTGGTGCCCACTGACTACAAACAAAGAAAGCATAAGGCTTTGCACAAGCGTTGTTAATCCATAGCCTGTGCTGTGATGTGAGGGACAGAAAGAAAATGAGGGGGGGGGGGCAGGAGGAATGTCTACATTTGGACACATATATACAGTCACACACACACAGAGACGCACTGCTTCTATGAGGGAGCTGGCTGTGATTTTCCACTCTCTGTCTGCCGGAAGCTGCAGGGAGAGTAGAGAGCTGCCAGCTGATGCAGATGCCGGGTAAGTCCTGCGTGGGGGTGCCGCTGCGCCACCGGGTCTGGGACTGCTGGGAGAGTTATACCAACTCTCCCCTCCGGTGGCCGCAGAACCCCTGAGCAGTTCAATATTCGTTTGCAAAAATTTATTTTCCGCCACCCTCATATTACGCGATCGCATTTTGTGGACCCCAAGCACCGTGCTATAACTGGGTCTCTCTCTCCCTCTCCCTCTTCCTCTTCCTCTCCTCTCCATCCACCTTGAATTACCTCTTTAAGTTTCCTTTACACTTTTTATCTACATTCATTTGTTATCAAAGTATAATTTTCCTTCCGTTTTACAGTAATATACCTATTTATATTTTCCATTAAATCCCATTTTGTATGGGTATTTTTAGATCATTTACATTTTTTTATTTAAATAGACACAAATTGCAATTCTACAGTTTTAATTCTAAATGGTATTCAATTTCATTTTTAATTCTAATTGGTATTCAATTTAATTTAAAGCGAGATCCATTCTATTATATTTAGTATTTGCATTTTCAAACCCAATTTTAACATTTAATATTGTAATTTTAAAGATAGCTATTGTTTATTTTTATTTTCATTGTTACTATTTTTTTTTTGTAAACATGTATCTCTAATGTTGATAGTGTGTTAGTGATGGTAACATTTAAGGTATATTTTAAAAAAAATGAACCCTTGGAGTGGAAAACTCCACCGCTGATAAAACGACGGTTCTACTCTGAAACGTGTGTGGTGATTCTAAGCACAGCACACACCGGACACAGATTTCCAGGAGGTAGGTCTGTCACACCAGTGCCAATACATGCAGGGGTTGGAGCGAGAGTTCAACGCAAACTGGCTGGAATGCCAGAATAAGACCAGACTTCTCGTGCCACCCTAAACGTACCATAAGGCATACACACTATCAAGTTACTAATACTAATGTGAGTGAGATTCCACATAATTAAACTTCGTGTAACTTTATTACACTATGGTTTCATGATCTTGCACGTTCATCTCCTAATATTGAGTAGTCTTGGAAAGAGCTACATGTCAATAAGGTTCATCTGTAACTGCTCTGAATGCTTACGCACCAATACTACTCTCGTGAGTGCAATTGATGACTTTTACCAAATTTCACTATTTAAAAAAACAAAAAAAAACACCCACCATATTATTCTCTATTTTTTTTTTTTGTATTTCCCTGTTATCCTACTTTCATCCTATGAACTTTACTGTGAACTTGTATAAATAGGATCTTTTGTGTTGGGGGTCTACTATTAGGGCAGCAAGTATAGAGACAACTAATTTTGGTGTTCTCATCTTGCTTGTACTTATTCTATAATATCACTTTTTACTATATTTACTTGGTGTATTTTCACTCTTTTGCACACATTTATGGAGCACATCTCTGTATTCACTCTTTTTTTTTTTTAATGCACCGTTGTCAACAGGCCAATTTTACTCCTATTTTGCAAGAGTCTTAAGTTACTTTTTTTTAATTAAAAACACGTGGAACAATTATATCCAATTTATAGATAGAAGAAAAGAAAGGCCCTTCATGTCTCCAATCCATCTTCAGCTAACTACATACCACCTTTTGGGGGGGGAGGGGGAGAGGTTCAGAAAGGAGGGAATTAGTCTGCTCGTTTCCAGAGTGGAATTGATGGTAATTGTCTAGTGAGTAGTAAGGGCTTGGGTCTTGCTACACATAAAGTATAAGAAGCTGGGGAGAGCATATGAGGGGGTGGGGGTTACAAATTAAATTGGGAAAACATCACAGACCTCTCTCTCCCTAAATGGTTTGATTTGGATATCCAATTAACGTACATCTTGTATGTGTGGTGATGTTGCATCTGGGGTGACGAGTGAGCTATGAGGTAGGGATTTTATTTGGTTGATGGTCCTTAGGTGGTAACAGAGACTGAAGCTAGGAAGCACAGGTTTAATTAGGCCGTATCCTTTCACGGTGAGGCTATGCTCCTTTGAAAAGTATTACATAGAGGGAGCCTTACCTTTTAAGGAATGTTTTTTTATTTTGTCCTCTTCACGGAGTAGATTGACACACAGTTCCCCATTTCTCATTGCCTTACCATCCGTTTCCTGTCGGTCATTTTCGAATTCTCAAAATGCTGGCATGGAGATAAATATCTCCCAGGTCTGGGGCTCTCATTGATCAGAAAATCTGATTCTATACAGTAAAAATTATTATTTTTTATATGTGCAGCACTGATTGCTACTTAACATTTTTAGTAAGACATTTTTATATATAATACTGTTCATAAATACTTCCACAAATTATACCACTGTCACTGTCCTTTCTTTTGAGATTAGGGACACAGCATAAAATCACTTTCTTTGTGTTGGAAAAGAGAAGCTTTTTATTATTTTTTAATTCTGGGAAAACATACACAAAACCACACAATAAATATATCTGGGTACTTTAAACAAAAATAATATATATGTATATATAATTTTGTGTGTGTGTGTGTTTATTTATACAGTGTAGATATACAGATTTTACAATAACTCAAACCACAGGTATATTTTACACTTCATGTAAAATTGTATTTTCTAATCAAAACCCCCAGGAAAAGTGAATTAATGATTATACCACTACCATTTACCCAATAATTGGCAATCGCCACCCTAGTTTTGACTCTCTTGGATCTCGTTAATTTTTAATCTGTATGGCTAAAAACAGACAGTGTTCCTGTGACCAAATGCCCACAGAGCAAAAATATGAATTACCGAAGCTGTTACCATGGTTTACTGGCTGCATACCTTGATTTAGATAAAATAGTGCAGGAAAAAAAGCTTAAGTCAAGCAACCTTGTTAGGGTGTTCTGAACGATTTATTGCCTAGTTTAGGAATCCATAGAACGGCTGAATTATGGAATGAGACGGTTGTATCTATGATTGTGCAACCCCCTTTAAAATTGCTTTGCAAAATTGTTCACGTTTATGTTCTTAAGCTATTTGCTGCTAAATGTCTGGCAGCACCCATGAGCCACCAGACTTTTGAGATTAATGGCTTTGGTAGGAATCACATGATTAGGAAAGGAGTGGAAGTGGAGGGGGCTCCACTTCTTTTTCGATCACTCGACTGCTAACATTGAGCGGTTGACCAAATTAACCTCTGGAAAACAAGCGTTTTTACAATGAAGTACCTGGTACAGCACAAAGGCCTCTGGCGTGTCAGGCTAGGTATGACATTAGGGCAGCATATGGCTAAATTTCATGTTCTTTCGGCAAAGGTCACAAAAGTTCACATTGCTCGGGATTTCATGAAAATAGTATTAATTCAATAAAAGCTCAGCATGACCTGTCGCACAATAAACCATAATTATTGCTTCAGTACGGTTTATTGTGCAGAAAGACAGGATCTTACAGATAAAAAAAAAGTTGAGGCAATTATGTTTTGTTATGCGATGGCTCATGCTGAACTTTTGTTGATCTTTTCTGTAGTAGAGGGATCCTTACACAGACCCAACCAGCACCACCATTTAAGAGTCATTAATTGACTATAGGAGAGTGCACAGGTACCCACACTAGTTTTCTTTGGTGCAAATTATTTAACCAGATTTCAGAAACATCACCAGAATTTCACAAAAATATATATTCTATATGAGTGCTGGATTATTTTGGCACCCAAAAAAAATTAAAAAAAATAAATTTTATATATATATATATATATATATATATATATATATATATATATATTTACGCCGTTGGGAACTGGCAGTAAACGTAGACACTAGCGGGTGCTGATGGTGGTTTAAGATGGCACTGGGGCAGCTCAGTCAGCCATAGGGTCTCACTTCTCATTAAATTGCTCTCAACAGTCACAAAACACTGTTCTGTACATAAAGTACTGTATTTGGTGCAGACAGCACAGTTCGTGATATGCAGTATGGCATAACGCAACAATTGCAGAAAAGGTATGATGGCAACATTCAAGGGACCCTTATTCCCTCAAAAATAATGGTAACAAAAAAGAGGGTAGGTTTCCAGCACTCTATATAAGCAAGATATAGTAAAATGGCAACAAGACATAATTAAATTAGTGATTATTACCTGTAGGTAAGGTAAATGATGAACAAAAAGTGCAAATACACCTCATATAAAACAATACTGACACTAGTTTATAGAGAACACTGAAAAGACAGTATATTAAAACATGCACCACCTCATTAGTCCATTAAATTCCCTAAGGGCCAATCTTTTTTTGTTACAGTTTTAAACCCTTGACATTTAGTGAAACTATTTTTAATGGTAGTTGATTAGTTATGATCTTGTTGTTAAGTTTATCCAATCTCGTATATTTTATTGTGTGGTTGTGTCGTTACCTGGTCTTGATGAATTTTTATGAACCTCTTTAAGGGAACGGAGAAACTTCCCTGTTGATCTGTGCTGGTACTTGAGTGAAGAAAACTGGGAAAGGAAGAAATGGTTAGGGGAAATAGAACAAAAAACAAAAGGGATAGGGGAGAGATGGACCTGTAGTCCATCCTAACGCCTTTTAATAGTTGGTCCTTAACTGGACCAGAGTATAAGGCATAAGCCTAAATGGGGATGGGGGGCACAAGCCTGTGGGCCCACGGGGGAACATCCAAAACTCCATTTACTCAGACTCCGCCTTATTACTCTCTCCTCCGAAACGCTTAACTTCTAACCGTCGACTCCTATCGAGTAAAGGTTCTGGGGAATTGACACTCATATCACAGCTAATTTATCTAATCTTATCTCTTACTCTAAATATTCTCTCTTCCTACTTAAATTTGTATTACCAACAATTTACACTATTAAATTTGGTCCCTAGCAGATTTACGTTTTACTATTCCTTTGTATCTTTGAAGCTAACACCAAAATAACGGCAATACAAACAATTATAGAACCATCTCAATAATCTGGTGGAACCATTGAAAAATAACAGTCATTCAGACAGAGTAACTTTAAGTCTCTGATTGGGAACTCCTTCATAGATTGCCCTGGATTCCCTTGGCTCCCCTCTAAGGTCACAAAGGGCCCCAGAGAGCCAGCAGAACTGACAAAAGTGCAGCGGAGGGGAAAAGTCCACCGCAAACCACATTCTTTGGTCTGCATACCTCCTCCTTACTTCGACCCAATCCTAATCTAGAAGGGCGATTCCTTTTGTTCCCTCAAATCTGGGGTACAGTTTCAGGGCTCATCCGATATATCCTCTCTTTCTCCACGAGGTGGATCTCTTGTCCCTCTCTCGGTACGCGGGGGTTCGCGGGGGTCTCTGTGGTTTCAGTCTCGACTGAGGAAGCAAGCCCAAGGCCTCCAGGAAAGTCTCCGCCTCTTCGTATCTCTGCGAAACTTGCCTCCCGTCTTTACTTGCGACTAGCCGGAATGGAAACGCTTATCTGTAGCGAATATCATTTTCTCTGAGTGTTGTTTTGATTGGATGAAGGCCTCTTCTCCTCGAGATAGTGGATCTGGAAAGATCTTAGAATATCTGTAGTTTAGAATCCTCAAAGTCCAAATAGTCTTGATTTCTGCAACCCTTTATTATTTTCTCCTTTGTAGAATGGTAATGTAGTTTCACTATTACATCCCTGCTTTTTTATGTATCTGAGAATCTCGGACCTAAGGCACGGTCTGCTCTGTACATATTGTATTATATGTCTTTATTTATATAGCGCCATTAATGTACATAGCGCTTCACAGTAGTGAAGATCACTTGTTTGTAGCAACGGGACTATTTGCATAAATAGTTTCGTTGGATAAGGTTGCAGTTCGTTTGGATCAATTGCATCTGGTATGTTCCTTATCCTAAGGTTTTGCCTTCTTTCTCTGTTTCCAGATCATCAACAATATATTTTAGGGTCCTGATCTCATCGTTAAGCCTAAACACCTAGTCTTCCATTGAGCCCTGGCTCTGCAGGGATTCTTCCAGCTTGTTTTCAAGTGGAGTAGAAAAAAAGCCTTAAATTCAGGGACAGCCATATCCAGTGCAATTTGTAAGACCCCGTGCATCTTTTTAATTAAATCTCTCAGGGCTTTTGGAGTAATTTGGGTATTTTCTGTACTCTCCTGCTCTTGGTCTGAGTCTGATACATTCCTTACTTGTTCTAGTGCCAGCCATCCGCCACCATTGTTGAGGTCTGCTACCGGCTGGCTGCTTCTGGCAAAGAGGCGGGACAATTACGGAGGCTGAATATTTTATTCCTTCTGCGGCATCTCTGCTAGTTCCCCCAACGGTAGAGGTACCTTTAAATAATGTTGGTTTCGGAGGTTGCTATGGAGTAAACAGTCCACAGAGCTGTTTCAGAACACTCCCATCCACTCCGACGGTGCGAGTGCGCCCCCGTTCCCCTCTTTTTGTTACTGTTCTGTGCATGTATGCATTTTTTTCACTCTTGTGTCAGAGATTAAACAGTTAGGGCATACATAGAACTATGCCAAGCACTGTACTAATGTGGGTGTTATGTACTGTAGTAATGTGTCTGTGACATGCAATGCTGTATGAAGTTGCTGTTACTATGACAATATCTTAAGTTCTATTAACCTAGATGCAATTTGATAAATGTTTTGCGCAGAAAATATAACAAGACTGTTTGTGATTGTGCTGGTACATCTGCTTTTTAGCTTTTTTCAAATAACAGACATTTATCTTTCAGGGGCATATTCGTTTTGATCTGAGAAAATGCAGTCTTTTATTTTCCTTTGTACACACACTAATATTTATTCAAGTTAAGGTCTCGTTTAATTTGCCTGTTTGTTTTGAAGGGACCACTTTTTTTGTTCTCTCTGGATTTAACCTGGTATTTGAAATGTCAACAGCCGAGTCGTTTAACGAATACCTTTGAGATGGTACTAAAAACTGACACATCTAAGTACTTTTAAATAATTTAAATAATAGAGAAGGTAATTTCTACACCTGGTGAGCTGAGACTTGGGTGGAGTTTGCTTCCTTCTGGTTCCTTCCTGTTAAATGTATATAGAAAGTGGGTGCTCCAGAGACGGGGAAATCTTCACGCAATGACATCAATAATAATTCAACTGTAGGGCTCATGCATATGACTCTAGTATGGAGTGGGTATATAATAATGTGTGATATGTGAGTGACCAGTCAATAATCAATATAACTTCTCCTGAAGGAAACAATCAGAAATGCTAAATATCACTGTGACAGGGTGAAGTCAACCCCTATCAGTTATGCCTGGGAAACATATGTCTGAGTGCTTCATCCAGCACTCAGAAGGTTAACTCAGGAGGAAGCTAGGTAATCAGAATGTAAGCTGACACCTGATAACCAGCAAGGTATAACAGGATGTTGTTACTGGCAGTGGCTGGCTGCCTTAGACCAGAGAACTCTGCTATGGGAGCTGCTAGACAGACGGTTTCACCAAACTAACTACGTCAACCAAAGTAAGACTTGTTCATTTGTTTTCCTGACTGCTTAAAATACACTTACGGTTTGGTAAATGGTTTAGCCAGCCAGCCTGCTAGATAGGCCTGGAGTGTTATTCAGTTCTCCCAATGTGGAGCAGGATTTGTTTTTGTTTAAAGGGACAGTGTACCCACACATTATGTTATGCTGTGGAGAAATAAAGCCACTGAACGTTTTCATTTATCCTGAAACTACACGTGTGGACTGTTCCCTGACCTCGGCTACAGGCCGTCCTGCCACAATCACCTTGATGCAACCTCATTGGAGGAAATATAATACATACTGGTACTCATCCATGTCCATAAATCACATTAAAATATCTTGAAGAGATCTTACCCACTCCTTGAGTCTTGGAGAGTCTGTAACTGCGTGCCAAGCCGCTGATGCAGATATCCAATAGTAGAAAAAAGAGGAAAGCAGTGCACTGCCAGGGAGTCAGGTGGTATAAAGATAAAATTCTATTTATTCAGCACAAGTACAAAACATCGCCCAAAGGAGGTGAAATCCCTCCTACGCGTTTCAGACACAAATTTTCTTTATCAAGGAGTATACAGGTGCACCGACGAGTATTCTAAAACTTGCCTAGGAAAATCTGGGGCTATCACCAACAAGACTCAGGTACTGTACATGCTGGGTTCATGCTGCAACATTTACTCCTTGATAAAGGACATTTGTGTCTGAAACGTGTAGGAGGGATTTCACCTCCTTTGGGCGATGTTTTGTACTTCTGCTGAATAAATAGAATTTTATCTTTATACCACCTGACTCCCTGACAGTGCGCTGCTTTCCTCTTTTTTTCAACTATTGGTTCCTCCCTGTTGTCTGATGTCACTGAGCACAACAAGTGTTTGCACAGACAAACTCACCCCCTTTTATGTATTGCCTCTCTGATGAGGGCAGGGTGGGGTTATGGGTAAATGAGACACTTAATTTAGAAACGCTCCCATTTAGAAGCCCCAAAGTAAAGAAAGGTATGCATAATTGCGAAAGAAACAAAAGCTGCCAGTATTTAAGAATTGTTAGATTTGTATAGGCACAAGAGTGACCTGATGATAAACATAGTGTCATTGCGTTAACCCCAAGTGATACATTGATCAACCTTTGTCACCTGCGAGAAAGAAACATGCTTTGGACTATGCCTATGGTGAATGGTTTAATAGCTTTGTCTCACCCTTTGGAAATGAAACCATTTTGCTTGGATGTTGAGGATTATTTGTGACCTGGTGGGTTAATTACTTTAGAAACTGATGTGTAACATTCATATATTTTGTTTCAAAAAGTAATATTTACTGGACAAGCATATTTTTCAGGTTCATGTCTAAAATTCATGACCTCTTCTTACAGTAACTGGGAGAAGAAGAATGTTATAATGGAATAAAATAGAATTACATATTGTACACGTAAAGAGAATTAAAATGATGGCTGTCATGAGTTTTGAAAAATGTGTAATTTTTTTTTCTTCCTCTGTACACAGATGTTCTATCTGGACTCACACAGTTTATTTATTTTGTTCATGACCTGTCTTGTGACTGTGACTTGCTTCATATTACATAGTAGACGAGGTTGAAAAATAGATGCTTCCATCAAGTTCAACCTATGCTAAATTTAGACAACAGATACTTTATCCTATATCTATACTTGCTTATTGATCTAGCAATACATATCTAATTCTGTAAACTGAGCAACTGAGGTGGTTGTTTAGAACATTTTGAAACAGAATGAATAATACAAAAACATTTTCTTGTGAAATTACAGAAGCATGTAATCAGAAATCTGAGTGATTAATACTTCAGATGAGTGAAAACTAGCCATATCTTCTCTTCCTTTTCTTTGATCTTTACTGTTTAATGTTATTGTGGATAGGCAAAGATATCAGTGGGTGTGAGTTGAACCTGACCTAAGCTTATCAGAGTACGTATAAAGGTTTGGCTTCCTATCCTTTTAATTACATGGAGTCCCTGGAGCTTTGAAACTGCAAATGCAACAGGGAAAGGACTAATCCTGGGACAAGAAGAAAGGACTCGGCAGATTGGAAGCTAAAAGTGACACACCCACTGTAAGCTCATTTGGATAGCACTTGGTAATGTGTGTAGGGTGGTGAATAACGCAGGGTTTGGGAAACTATGGAAGACATGGAGATACATTTATGGCAGAAACCCTTTACCCAGATAAAGCCTGTGATAATGTTTCCCCCAGATAACACAAAAAGTCCTGTTCTGTAATGCAGAATAATTTAATTTTGATATAATTAAATAGCAATGTTTGATGCAGAATATCATACTTTACCTTATCTCACCAGAGGAAACCATGAAACCTGATACATCTGTATCAACTGTATATCAATACTTGCCTCCACCTTTGACCTACTTGACTTATCCAGTGTATGGTTGTCACCAAAAGCATGAACCCCATTCCTGTAAGAGGACCAAAAAGAAGTGAGAGGGGCGGGGTAGCTTGCATGCAGAAGTGGAGGGCAGATCCTGTTAAAGACAACGGTATCACACAAAAGAGTATCTGAAGCCATACATCAGGTTTCTGTTTACCTTCTTTAAAATACCTATAGATATCTGATTTAAATAAATAAAATCCTGTAGCTTTTCAAATATTAGCCTGAAGCCTACCAGAAAATAAGTACTAGGGAATATAGAATATATATAGTCAGGGGACGAACAAGCTATTGCCAGGGCAAGTTCCAGTAACTGAGCCCTCCTCTGATGCCGCTGCCGCCACCATCGCGCTCTCTCCTCCAACCGCACAGCTTCCTCTACACTCTCCCCGCATGTCCATCTGACCTGCGCCCCCTAAACTGCTGCACGGGGCCACTGCCCTGCTCTGCATTCCCCCTGCTCCCCCTCCCCTCGTTCCCTTTTTCGCCTATGCATACAGTTTTTGTTTTGGACCCATACCTAACTGAAGAAAGCAGGCTATAGTAATCAGGCTGACGTTACAAAGGAATTCAGCGAAAATACTTCTTGGCGAGCCTTGTTCGGTACTTGAATGTAAGAGGAACAGAATTTAGAATTTAAATATACAAGATAGGTGAACCATTCCTAGGTGGAAAGAAGTTGGTCACTAATAAAAATGTGATTACATTCAAACCAATAAGTTTTGTTGGGATAACATAATTAGGAAGCTCAATGACTTTATTAATAACATGCCAGAGAGACCACACGTATAAACAAACTTTCAGGTGTTTATACCTGTATTGGTTAAAAGTTAAATTGTGTCTTAAATCATTTTGTCATCTTTAAATTTATTTATTAAATACATTTACAAAACAACATAAAGTTGTGCAATAAAATCAAATGACTACATTTCATTATGACAATATCTCTGCCCTTGATTGGGCAAAACAAACAAGCCAGGAATTCTGGGAGAGGAAATGGCAACCACATAATCTCTCTGATGAAGTGTTGATCTTTCAAACAAAACTAAATGTATCGGTACAAGCCAGTAGGTTCTGAGATTGTCTTGGAAGTAAATTTGGGTGATACCTGTATTTGTCAATGGCCACTCTTTCATATGATGTGTTTAGCACGAAGTTGATTTGCAGGAGATATAATTGTTTCCTTTTCCAGTGTCTTGCTATGAGATGTATTTCACTGATTTAATGTGCTGATCTGCATGTCCAGGCGCAAAATCTTTATTTACTCAATAGATATATTTGTCTCTCAAATGTTATTCTGAGTGTTTTTTTTCTTCTGGTCATTGCTCTGTGATCTTGTAAATATGTTTCCAAGTATGACCTAAATGGATGTTTGAACAGGCAAATGGAACAGACACCAGCACATAATCCCATTATAATAGACACAGTTTAAGCATCGACATATGGTTTGATTGTAGCTAAAAATATCCTTTCCAACTCTGCGTGTACCAACATGGCCTTTAAGATTTAAATCCATCTATATAAGAAAAAAATAGCTCTGGAAGGGGAACATATTTACAATGCCGAAAAAAAGATAATGAGATTAATAGGACATTGTTGATCTGTTTAATTTAATGTAGTGAGGGACATTGTAGTTCAAATTGTCTTAAAATCGATTAGTCTATGGGGTCTACTAGGGTCTTGTTATATAGTATATTAAATTCTGATAATGAACCGGCAAAGTAATTCTCTTGTATGATGGAAAAAATATCTGTGCTCCTTACAAATAATGAGGTGAGAAATGGTTTAGTTACTCTCTGGTGCACAGTTGACTGACATAGGTTATACTGATTAGCATTTTGGTAGTTATCTGTTATAACAATTTGCTTCCAGTTATTTTGGCCTTGCTGCTTTTTATGAATGATGACGTAATGTGACAAATGTCAGTCTTTTATATCTATATAAAATAACAATCATGGGAATAGATTATGTTCTGTATAAAATACCAATACTTTAGATACAGAATTGCCATCGCTTTCTTTATTTTGTTGTAGGAAAGTTATATGTACAGTAAACTTTGCTGACGTGAAATTACATTTTTGAGACCTGAAAGCCTCCTCCAGTTGTAACCCCTATGTGCTACGTTTTCGATAGGGTGCATCATATTGTATTGAAAGGGTATAATTGGGTAGTCATTAAATAGAGACTAATTTGAACAAAATTCCTCAGGGAGCCAATTGCTCCGCTAGGAAGAACATTCTGCATGGTCCATTTCTCTTGCAGAGTGAAAAATCTTACAGGGATGAGAAATACATTCAGTGGAAATGTTAATGAGGAAATTGTGAGGAAATGGTCTCAGCACCTGTAACCTTTTCTTGGACCACTAAGCAAGCAAGTTTCTCCGGGGAAATTAATGTCATCTTTCAGTCAAGAAAATGCTTAAATTAAAAAGACACAGACTATAGACCATGCTCTTTTTGTAAAGAATTGGAAGTCAATTTGTGGTGATTTCCATTATAATGTAGACGTTACCAGAGGGAAAATGATGGCAAAGTTTTCTTCTCTTCAGCATATCACACACAATAGTTTTCCACATCACAGGGATAAGCAAAGTGTGGGATATGCTTAAAAAGCTCGCTTGGGAAATGTTGAAACTTACAAAAGCGCATTAGAGAAAAACTGCAGCTTGGTCTGCTCAGGTGTATAACACATTGGTACCGATGTAGTATACCTTAATGTCTTTGGTGCCACAACACCGAATGATTAATGCGGCAGCGGGTCCCATTCGGCAGCATGGACCCCCCACGGCTCATGGGCGGCAGACACTGCCACTGCCCCTGGCGCTGCCGACCTTTGCTTGTTAGTCCATGGAGCCAGGGACAGGAAGTCTTGTTAAATCTGTATGAAAAGTACAAACAAGATGATTTACAGTAGTACTTGAAATGCATACAATCAGCTACTTCTGCAGTGGAATGATGCCAGCACAGTTCTGGTGCTCTGCTGTATACAGTATGACATTTCTAAAGGAGACCGGAAAACATTAGGCAATTACAGCTTGGAAAATAGAGATCTAAAGAGAGAAGGTAATTTGCCAAGATTATACATTCTTCATTACTGTTATGTATATTGTTTGTCTCTCTACCTCTCTCTCTCCCCTCAAATCCTTATTTCACTGCTTCAAAGTGGCAGGAAGGTGGCAATGGGTGTTAAGGGAGGTATATAGTGGTACTTGGGCTGGTAGGTTTAACCATACTATGAAAGCTTGAACAACATGTCTGACTAAAGTGGGAAAGGTATTTGCCAACATGTAAAGTAAGCCCTCAACCCCCAAATATGGAACACACACCAAAAAGAAATGGCCCTCATTCTCCGGAGGCTGGATTGTCACTGGGCTTGATGGCGTTCAGGAAGATGAAGGCAGAGGGGGCCAAGAATCCATTGAGGTTAAACAAAAGCTGTAATTCAAAAGATCAATCTGGCCAGTAACCCCAGCAATCTTGGAGGGGCTGGTCCATGTGACGGAGCAAGTCTGCTTTTCAGTCTTCTAGGCGAGGCTATTCAATGCGGCCCTCACCCTGGCCTTCTTCGGGGCATTGCGAATAGGGGAGCTAGTCTGCACGACTAAGAAAGGAGGAGGAGGTTTGCAGGCAGGGGACGCAGTGCTCAGGTCAGGCTCGCTGCATCTGCACATTCGGAGATCTAAGACAGATCAGTTGGGAAAGGGAGCATGGATTCCGCTGCTAGGCTTGCCAGGGAGCAGGATTTGCCCAGTACAAACGCTGGGAATGTATTTTGGCTCAAAACCCAGCCAGTCGTAGCCGCTGCTCATGCATGCGGATGGGGTACCGTTATCTAGGTAATAGTACCTGCGATTGTTCCGGGTATGCCTGGAGCGATTGGGTTTAGAAGGGGGCAAAGTTCAGGACTCATTCTTTCAGGATTGGGGCCACAACAGAGGCCGCGCGAGCGGGGCTGGGGGGGATGTTATTCCTGAGATCGGGCATTGGGAATCACAGGTACCGTTCCTACGTCAGGCCCCCCCTAACCGGGGGACAGGTCTCGCTGGTATGATTTTCTGACACACCCTACAGATTCGACAGCCATAGACGTTTGGATCATCGTGCCTCTCATAAACTGGGTGGAAAAGTAGATGGCCAGACGATCTTACGGACAGAATATCTGATTGCGCATTGATCAGGCAATAGTTTTCTGGTGAGGGGGGGGGCTGCGATGGGCCCAGCTGCTCCCGCGTCTGTTGGTTCTAGATAAGGATAGTGGGCCTCCTCAGAGCCTGATCATTCACGAAGGGGGTAACAACGTGGTGGGTTTGCGCTCAGTTGACCTGATCAACTTCATTAGGCGGGACTTGGCACTTATATTTGCCCGGCGGCCGGCAGTTTAGGTCGTATGATCAGACATAGTCTACAGGCAGGCATGGAGGGGCACGAGGGTACTGCGGGCGGTCGACAGGGCGCATAAGAAGGTGAATAGGGCCACAGTTGGGGGGTAGGTGCTTGTTCTTGCCAGACTGGGAGCTGGGCTGTTTATTAAGCCCTCTCCCCCCCACCGGGCAGTGCGAGGGGGCAGGGGGATTTAGACATGACTTCCGGGTTCCTGCTCGCGACAACAACCGGGTCACAGGGGCGCAGCCGTTAAGGGGGAACGGTGTCTACGGTTCAAGGACCAGCTTACCGTCCCCTCCCCCTCTTGTCAAAGGAGCACTCTGGCAGGGAGTGGCATTTACCCCATTAGTTATCTGTATAAATAAATAGCCACGACCTTTTATACCTCCAGATCCGGTCTCTGTCTTTATTTGTACGTTCCACTTAAGTTAGGGCGGGGGGGGGAGAGGGGAGCTACCTCGCAACCTCCCTGCTCAAGTGGCCTCTCCTAGCCATCAGTGGGGGGCCTCCTGACCAGGGGGCAGGTCTCCACCTCTCAGGCCCGCCCCTCACCTCACTCCCCTTTCCAGGGGAGGGGCTACCAAAACGGGCTACTTAAAGCCCAGCTGGCGGGGAGCAAGGCCTGTTTGCTGCCCGCCAGCCATTTCCAACCCATCCCTTATTAGGGTGCTGGACAACCATAACACCAATAGGTAGCTAATTGTCAGCAGTTCAATTGTAGCACCGGCCATGTTTACATGTACATATTGTATGTGATTACTGATGTCTCTTTGTTCTGTTACAGTACAAAGTTTGGTACTTAAGTTGTTAAAAGGAGGGGTCGTTGACCAGTTTGCCTTTGTTGCGGCGACTTTTGGGGGGTAAGTGCTTGATGTTGCCAGACTGGGAGCTTGGCTGTTTAAGCCCGGGGGGGAGTGCGAGTGGGCAGAGTCATTTAACATGACTTCCGGGAGCCCGTTCACGACAACAACCGGGTCACGGGCCTGGCCGTTAAGGGGGCACGAGGTCAGTGGTTCAAGGACCGGCTGACCATCCCTCCCCCTCCTGTCAAAGGAGCACTCTGGCAAGGAGTGACATTTACCCCATTAGTTACCTGTTTAAATAAATAGCCTGTTATACCTCCAGATCCGGGCTCTGTCTTTATTTGTATTTTCCACCTTGGTTCGAGGCGTGGGGGGGGGGGGGGGGGCGGAGAGCTACAAGAAAGGAGGCAAAGACGACCTCAAGAATTACAGACCAATCAGTCTACTCCCTATCACTTAGAAGATTTTACTGAGATGCTCACTAATCAGCTGCAACAGACCCCAATCCGTGCCCAGCCTAGAGAACAAATGGGATTTCGCAGTGGATATAACACAATGGACCACATCCTAGTTATACAATAAGTGATTTTTTTTTGAAGTATTGAATACGATCTCCCATTCAGCTTGGGAATCGTAGATTACAAGAAAGCATTTGATTCTGTCTACACCTCAGCTCATCGGTTTTAAATGCATTAAGAACACAGTGTTGAAGACGAGTTCATTACTTTTAAAAGGCACATTTACAAGAAGGCCACAACAGCAATTCGATTAACATGAAGATAGAATCAAGATAAATATCAGCAAGGGAGTGTGACAGGGAGACACCATGTCACTCAACTTTTCACAGCAACACTTGAAAAATTGTTCGACATTGAATTGAGAGAAAAAAAAAAAATCAAAATAAATAGTGAATACTCGAGCCACCTTTGATTTGCAGATGATGTTATTTTTTCAACAAGTCCAGAAGACCTCTAACAACAAATCTGAACACTCGGCAGCCAAAGCACGTAAGAAAGTGGGCCTCCTTATGAATCTCAGCAAGACCAAAGTGATGTTCAACAAGTGGGTCAACTCTGCAAAGATTGAAATAAATGGAATAGAACTTGAAGAAGTTGAAGACCGTCTACCTGGTCCACCATGTAACAATGGATGGGAACCTTTTTGAATGAAATCAATAGCAGAATGAAGATGTGATGGTGCATGTAGAAGAAACCAGATAATCTTTCATGGGAACCTTCGACTGCCTCAAAAGGAAAGTTTTCAACCAGTGCATTCTGCCTGTGCTCCCATATACCTGTGAAACTTGGACCCTAAATGAAACGATAATTCAGAAGCTTTCAGACAACTCAAAGTATGGAGTGGGTTGGAAACCAAACAAAATTCTGTGACATTACACAGGTCAGAAAATTTAAATTACCATGGACATATCGCAAGAAGAAATGGTCCTCGACTCGTTTCCTTGGAACATTAAAAGACCAAGATGACGGCAAAAGGTAAAATGGGAGTATGAATTTGTTGGAGCAATATGGAGAAGAGGCTTGCAATTGCAGTACTTGGAAGATAATTGTGCAGGCCTTCATCCAGTAGTGGATCCTTAAGGGCTGAAGATGATACATCTATATTCATTGTTTAATATACATCTTGCATCTCTGTGTCAATGTATACATAAAAATGTATGTATTTGCTCCAAGTTCTGCACCATGTGATTCATCTTGCAATTTGTGGAGTGTCAATATGGCACATCTATATTTTGCAACCAACAGAAGCTATAAAGGATTTCACTGCTTGTAAAGTACAGTAACAACACTAATAAGCAACTTTAATCATTGCAATTGGTAGCCAAAAAGGAATGAATCCTCTCGTTGCCTTCTGCATGTGTTGGCCTTTGTAATTATTTTTGCATTTTTGGGGGCCTGTTTTGTAAATGTGTTTGCATTTATATGTTGGCACCACCTTTTGTATCTGTGTGTATTTCTACACTGGACTTGTGCAAGTAGTGAAAATTCATCTGGATTTATCCTATGTGGTTTCTGTTGGTTACATACCTGTATATTGCTCTTTTAGATCCATATTCTTTATTATAGATGCATTTTTTTTTTTCATATTGTTTCCTAGTTAACTTCCCAGGATACAGTGTGCACTCTTTCTAGATATGTTTGTACATCTATAATGTACACACAGTTTTCCTAAACAAAAGTAATTATGCTGGTTGTTTTATATTTTGTTTCAATTAGTCTCCCGCTTTAACCTTTTAAAAATGTTACTGCTTTTAGTTACATGTTGTTCCCAGGAAGACTGACTTTTAAATATAAACTCACCTGATTATTCAGATTTACTGAGGGCTCTGTACTTGGAGAGAGCTACAGTTTGAAAACAAACACATGTAAGAAAGACTGGAGAGAAAATATTTCTTCACGGAATTGTAAAAAAGCAAAAGCATTATTTTACCAAAATCTGTTCACACACATGCTCATAACTCAAATAAATAATTTTTCTTAAAGATCAATTTTTTTAACCTCTTCAGTGATTAATAGCCAAGAGCATACAGTCCTTATCATGTATGCTATACATCATAAAGTTTTACTTCTTTTATATGAGGGGACGGGGCGCATTGTTTTAGACCACAACTCTACTGGAGTGCCAACCACAAATGAAACGGAATGGAGGGCTCTTATTAGATAATCAACTGTATTCTGATCATCACAGCAAGATTAAATTGCTTTCGTTTAAGAATGTTTTGCCCAAATAGCGCTTTGTAGTATCTGATTTTTTTTTTTAGTTTGATGGTTTTGTTTTAAAGTGTTTAGTATGGGTTCTGTTCTGGGTAATTATAGTTCTTTTACAAAAGCGGAGATGTGGAAATGGTGTCTTGATAGCATATATCTTCCTTTTATATAACACGTTCTACTCTGTTGATGCTAAAGTAACGTTTTCTGACAATAAAGATTCTACGTTTACTTTACTATGACAGATGCACAGCAGGTACATTTTAATATTGTAGGGTGTTAAGATGAGCATTCTTATTCTTGAATACATAATTGGGTAATTACTTTCTCCTTTTTTATCGTGTTATTCAATTAACTATTCCACCATTTTTAAGGTGCTTATTTTAAAAAAATAATTAAAAAAAAAACCTTGAACATTTCATTCTTCTTGGACTTTTAACCATTTTGATTTATAACAAAATTATATCTTTATTTTGAAAGCGTTTTGTGATCTTAAAAATGTTATGTAAATATAGCTAACTAAAACTACTGTATGTGTCATTTGCCAACACTATTTGTTGTCTGGTACTCCCATGGCTAGAAGTTGGCCCCATATTTAAGGATGCATTCATTCAACTGTGACAGCAGTTATTGCTCGCCAAGTGACTGTTCACGGGCAGTATTTACTACCATACTTTAGTGAGAGCAAAAGACATATGCAGCACACCCTGAACACATTGAAGTACAGTAATCGTGGGAGAAACCAAGGATTGCAGATGTTGAAGGAAGTAGATCATAAGAAATTGCTTTGCTGGCAAGACCATCTGCGGTAACTGGGAACAAGGAAAGATGGCTTTTGAAATCACAAGGTATCTACCTTGACTGGTGGTCCCGTGGGTATATATGTTATACAGGAAAGAGGGAAGTACAAAAAGGTTGTGCTAAAATGAGCGCTCCCTAAACATTTTAAACGGGAGGTCTAAAAATGTGTAAACTATTTTACTATGAAAGTGGACATTTTTACCTGCAAGTATTGCAGATCCTTTCTGCAGTTAGTTTGTTTTTAACATTGAATCACATTTTGAGAGAACAAAGTTTATATTTTAATAGGCATAGCTATCCCTTTAATTAAATGTATTGCAGAATTTTAAGAATTACCTGATTCATTATTATTGTTGGCATAGGGGTGGCAACACACACAAGCGTGGGGTGAGAAGCCACTAAAAGGCTAGAAAAGACAGTAAATAGTCCCACCCATAAGCCTTCCACTTAACAATAATGTTTCATTATTTTTGAGGCGACCAAAACACTCTATAGAATATACAAGACACAATTTCAGCAAGATCACATTACTTTTAAGTATCACTAAATATTGCTGAACATTTTAAATAACTCAATGCTGCCCTCTATCAGAACATGTGTATATGTGTATATATGTGTGTGTGTATATATATATATATATATATATATATATATATATATATATATCCACCAACAGAAATCGTGGGGCCCGGGATAAACATTTTAAGCAGCCCCCCCATGTCGGCGGTATTGCCAGCCCCCCCCCACCCCCCAGCCCCATTTCACACCTCACGAGCCCCCTCTCTTTCTCCCCCATGTATTTCTCTCCCTTCTGTCTCACCCCATCTCACTCTCCCGCCTCGCATGTATTTCTCTCCTCTGCTTCTCACGAAGGCTGTGGCCCCGCCGGCTGTCCTGGCATTTACGCAAGCGCGCGCGGGGGGCATTGTGGGTAGTTGAGCGCGCTAGAAAGTTAGTCTTTTTTGTTTACATAAGGGCCGAGCGTGGGTGAGCATATATATCTATATTTGTAAGTAACCGCGGTAAGCGCCGCCCGCTCACCGCTAGCGAGGACGCAGCCTTACTCCCTCTTTTCCTCACTCACCCCCTCTCTCCTCTCCCTCTGTCAATTACCCCACGCTCACTCATTCCCCCCCCCCACAAGATAATACCAAAAAACTTCCCAACCTCAAATACATAAAAAAAAATATATATATATATATATATATAATAGAAGGAAAAAAAATAGAAGAAAAGAAGCGCCCAATCCTAGTGCATTACTGTGCAAAAATGAATTTAATTCCCAAAAAAGGCTCATAAAATGAACTCACAAACATAAAAGATAAAAAACCATGTTATGAGATAATACTCATGCTCCAAAGGATCTGGAAAAGAAAAGCTTTAAAGAAGCTGCCCTTATCCTGATAGTGCCTATTTTTTTCTATATTGGACTTATTTTGGACTCCAAAGGACTAACTATCTAGTTTGTATATAAGAGGGTCCACAGCACACCTTTGTGTAATCATTTATGCACATTTTACAAGTTTTCATTGATTTTTCAGTAAGAGATTATGTATTGATTTATAGGTTTTTATTTTATTTTGTGTTTTCTCTATTTTTTGCTGTCATACCACACCCGAGCGCAGTCCTCAATTGTGTGTATATATATATATATATATCTATATGTATATATATTATGAGAGAGAAAAGAGCCCTGAACAAAAAGCACTCTAGTATGCCTGGCAGTACAAAATCACATAATTTTTATTAGAGGTTGTCACAGAACAAAAGTTAAAAACAAACCACAGAAAATTAAAATAGGGCTCCCAGTAGAAGGCTCTTGGCCGAAACGCGTAGGAGCAGGTCTAGTAGGCAGGATCCCCTGTTTTGTCCCCCCCTTGGGACACGTTATCATGCTCTGGGCTTTGTTCCTTGTTTCCTCCCCCCATTCTGCTGTGTACCTGACGTTAGGTGATGTATCATTATTTGTTGCTGCAGGCTATGGTGTGCTTTCCTGGCTTTATATTGTGTGTCTTTCTTGACTTTTCTTGATACTGTGTCACTTTCTATATACCCTAGACTCAAGGGGGATAGAAGTGTGCTGTTATTTTTTGTATTGACCACGTAGCCATAGCCACCTTTGTTTGGCCTGTTGTCAGCCTCACAAATTCTGGCATTTGTATTGTTCCCATTGGGATATACTTGTTGGAGGATTTATCAAGTTTTGCTATGGACAGGGGATCCATGCCCTATTTTAATTTTCTGTGCTTTGTTTTTAACTTTTGTTCTGTGACAACCTCTAATAAAAATTATGTGATTTTGTACTGCCAGGCATACTAGAGTGCTTTTTGTTCAGGGCTCTTTTCTCTCTCATAATATTTACCTGCCCTTATAGCACCACCGACTTATCACTGTGTATAGATTTACTTTGTCGGTAATAGTTGCCATTATCTGTCTTGTGGATGCGGGGTCCTCCCTTTCTCTCCCAAAATATGTATATATATATATATATATATATATATATATATATATATATATATATATATATACACAGTGTTCGACAAATCACCCAAAAATCTACTCGCCCAACCCAAAAATCTATTCGCCACCTAGTCCCGCCCCCAACCCCGCCCTAGTCCCGCCCCCAACCCGCCCCTAGTCCCGCCCCCAACCCGCTTTAAAATAAAATATATAAATAAAATACATTTAATAAATTCCTAGTCAGAACAACATTCGTTTTTGACATAAATGTATTTATTGTATTACATTATACTACAATTAGTCCTTGTTACATGTGTGTGTGTGTAAATGTCGGATCTAGAAATAAAAGCCAGGTGTGAATGACTAGTTTCCTGAACCCCTTAACCAATGTCTGGATGTCCCCGCTTCACAATATCTAAAGCAGCAATCCCACCTGGGATCTTACCTGATCCGCAGTCCCTCAATGTCCAGGTACGCTCATTCCCGCAATGTTATACATTGGGGAGGTGTTCATTACCTGTCTTCTGGGTTAGGGGGGGGTTCCGATGTCTTCCGTGTGAAGCTTGAGCCAGATCTGGAAGAAAGCAGTATAGGGTAGTTAAGATTTCGGTGTAGTATAGGGCAGTTAAGATATATAGGGTAAATAAGAGATCCAGAGTGTGGGAGTG
>NC_134483.1:351643954-351696454 GCF_040206685.1 Ascaphus truei
TGGTGACTGACACTGACTGGGGGTGGGGGGGTGACTGACACTGACTGGGGGTGGGGGGTGACTGACACTGACTGGGGGTGGGGGGTGACTGACACTGACTGGGGGTGGGGGGTGACTGACACTGACTGGGGGTGGGGGGTGACTGACACTGACTGGGGGTGGGGGGTGACTGACACTGACTGGGGGTGGGGGGTGACTGACACTGACTGGGGGGTGACTGACAGGGGGGGGGTGACTGACTGACTGGGGGGAAGGTTACTGACTGGGGGGGTTACTGACTGGGGGGGGTTACTGACTAGGGGGGACCTCTGGTGTCACACACATACACATACTCCCATACACACATACATTCATTCACACACACACACATTCTCCCACACACACACACATACACATTCTCACACACACACAGGGGAGGAAAGGCCGCGACCAGCACCACGCAAATCCCCCACCCACCCGCGCCCATCTCCCGCTCGTGTGGGGGGCAGGCCGACATCCCCCCCCCAATCAGCAGGGTGGGTGGGAGGCGCGTGGCGAGGTATCCCCCACTGGGCGCCCCAGGTGACAGTCAGCCCCGCCGTGGCCGCCACTGCCCTGCTCCCCTCGCCGGCATGTCACAGTGCCTGGCCAAGCTGCAGGCTGCTTCTTCCCCCCCAGCCCGCGGCGGCATGATGCTCGTGGCGGGGGGGGGGGCCAGGCCGACATCCCCCCACCTCATGCGGCGGCTGCGCCATCATGAAGGTAGGGGACGCATGGGAGGCACGTGGTGAGGGCCGAGCCCCCCCCCCCCCGCAAGCCAACCGGGCTGCAGCAGCGGGGACCTCCCGCCCCTGACATCGATCGGTGTATCGATCGGTGTATCGAGGGGAAGGGGACAGGAGCAGGAAGAGGGGACAGGAGCAGGAAGAGGGGAAGGGAGCAGGAGGAGGGAGCAGGGGACAGGAGCAGGGGACAGGAGGAGGGGACAGGAGAGCTTCCGCGGTGGGGAGTAGGGAGCCATGTGGGGACCAGGGGGATCGCAGGGAAGGAGCAGAGGGGCCGCAGCATGGAGAGTACTTACCCTCCAACAGAGCTCCAGGCAGAATGGCCGCTCGTTGGGGGCGGGCTCATATAGAGCCTGGCCGCGCGCCCACAAAGCCTGGAGCGCGCGCCAATCAGGAGTCAGGTAGGGGAGTTTTTTTTTTTTTTTTTTTCAGCGCGAACGGGGGAATTTAAAAAAAAAACACGTGTGCTGCTTGGGCCAATAGTTACTCGCCCGGGGGTTAAATCCACCCGCCCCGGGCGAGTAAATGTATACAATTGTCGAACACTGTATATATATATATATATATATATATATATATATATATATATATATATATATATATATATATAGTGTTCGACAAATCACCCAAAAATCTACTCGCCCAACCAAAAAAATCTACTCGCCACCTCCCGCCCCTAGTCCCGCCCCCAACCCCGCTTTAAAATAAAATATATAAATAAAATATATAAATAAAATACATTTAATAAATTCTTAGTCAGAACAACATTCGTTTTTGACGAATGTATTTATTACATTATACTACGATTAGTCCTTGTTACGTGTGTGTAAGTGTGTGTGTAAGTGTGTAAATGTCGGATCTAGAAATAAAAGCCACAGGTGAATGACTAGTTTTCTGAACCCCTTAACCAGTGTCTGGACGTCCCCGCTTCACAATATCTAAAGCAGCAATCCCGCCTGGGATCTTACCTGATCCGCAGTCCCTCAATGTCCAGGTACCTCATTCCCGCAATGTTATACATTGGAGGGGAGGTGTTCCCTACCTGTCTTCTGGGTTAGGGGGGATTCCAATGTCTTCCGTGTGAAGCTTGAGTCAGATCTGGAAGAAAGCAGTATAGGTTATTTTGGTGTAGTATAGGACAGTTAAGATATATAGGGTAAATAAGATATCCAGATACAGAGAGAGGGAGAGGGAGAGAGAGAGAGAGAAGAAACAGAGAGAGGAGAGAGAGAGAGAGAGAGAGAAGAAACAGAGAGAGGAGAGAGAGAAAAAGAGACAGAGGAGGGAGGGGAGACGGGGGAGACCAGAGAGAGGGGAGACCAGAGAGAGGGGAGACGGGGGAGACCAGAGAGAGGGGGGAGACCATAGAGAGGGGAGAGGGGGGAGACCAGAGAGAGGGGGGCAGGGGTGACTGACTGACTGACCGGGACAGGGGTGACTGACTGACTGGGGCAGGGGTGACTGACTGACCGGGGCAGGGGTGACTGACTGACCGGGGCAGGGGTGACTGACTGGGGGGGTACCTCTGGTGTCACACACATACTCCCATACACACATACACATTCTCCCATATATACACACACACACACTCCCACATATATACACACACACTCCCACATATATACACACACACTCCCACATATATATATATATACACACACTCCCACATATATATACACACACTCGCACATATATATACACACACTCCCACATATATACACCTACTCCCACATATATACACCTACTCCCACATGTATACACACACTCCCACATATATATATACACACTCCCACATATATATACACACACACATGAATACACACTCCCACATATATACACACACACACACACACACGACGGGGAAGAGGAAAGGCAGCGGGACCGAGCACCACCACAGCCCCGCTCGACACCCCCCCCCTCCCCCCCGTGACCATCTCCAGCCCGGAGATGCCGGGACAGGGTGAGAAGGGGGGAACACTCCCACTACAATCTCCTGCCCCGCGCGGGAAGCCGGGACAGGGCGAGAAGGGGGGACACCCACTGCAATCTGCAGCCCCGCGCGGGACGCCGGGACAGGCCGAGAAGGGGGGGACACCCCGACTGCAATCTGCAGCCCCGCGCGGGACGCCGGGCAGGCCGAGAAGGGGGGGACACCCCCACTGCAATCTGCAGCCCCGCGCGGGACGCCGTGACAGGCCGAGAAGGGGGGGACACCCCCACTGCAATCTCCTAGCCAAGTTAAGTGGGGACCGGGAGAGAAGGGGGAAGGGGGAACACCTGCCTCGCGCGGGGAGTAAGGGGGCTTGCAGGGAAAGAGTAAGGGGGCTTGCAGGGAAGGAGAGTAAGGGGGCTTGCAGGGAAGGAGAGTAAGGGGGCTTGCAGGGAAGGAGTAAGGGGGCTTGCAGGGAAGGAGAGTAAGGGGGCTTGCAGGGAAGGAGAGTAAGGGGGCTTGCAGGGAAGGAGAGTAAGGGGGCTTGCAGGGAAGGAGTAAGGGGGCTTGCAGGGAAGGGGAGTAAGGGGGCTTGCAGGGAAGGAGAGTAAGGGGGCTTGCAGGGAAGGAGTAAGGGGGCTTGCAGGGAAGGAGAGTAATCAGGCTGGCAGGGAAGGAGTAAGGGGGCTTGCAGGGAAGGGGAGTAAGGGGGCTTGCAGGGAAGGAGAGTAAGGGGGCTTGCAGGGAAGGGGAGTAAGGGGGCTTGCAGGGAAGGAGAGTAAGGGGGCTTGCAGGGAAGGAGTAAGGGGGCTTGCAGGGAAGGAGAGTAAGGGGGCTTGCAGGGAAGGAGAGTAAGGGGGCTTGCAGGGAAGGAGAGTAAGGGGGCTTGCAGGGAAGGAGAGTAAGGGGGCTTGCAGGGAAGGAGAGTAAGGGGGCTTGCAGGGAAGGGGAGTAAGGGGGCTTGCAGGGAAGGAGAGTAAGGGGGCTTGCAGGGAAGGAGAGTAAGGGGGCTTGCAGGGAAGGAGAGTAAGGGGGCTTGCAGGGAAGGGGAGTAAGGGGGCTTGCAGGGAAGGGGAGTAAGGGGGCTTGCAGGGAAGGAGAGTAAGGGGGCTTGCAGGGAAGGAGAGTAAGGGGGCTTGCAGGGAAGGAGAGTAAGGGGGCTTGCAGGGAAGGAGAGTAAGGGGGCTTGCAGGGAAGGAGTAAGGGGGCTTGCAGGGAAGGGGAGTAAGGGGGCTTGCAGGGAAGGAGAGTAAGGGGGCTTGCAGGGAAGGAGTAAAGGGGCTTGCAGGGAAGGAGAGTAAGGGGGCTTGCAGGGAAGGAGAGTAAGGGGGCTTGCAGGGAAGGAGTAAGGGGGCTTGCAGGGAAGGGGAGTAAGGGGGCTTGCAGGGAAGGAGTAAGGGGGCTTGCAGGGAAGGGGAGTAAGGGGGCTTGCAGGGAAGGAGTAAGGGGGCTTGCAGGGAAGGAGAGTAAGGGGGCTTGCAGGGAAGCAGCAGCGGGGGCCGCAAGACGGAGGATTGGAGAGTACTTACTGACTCTCCAAGAGCTCCGGGCGGAAAGAATGGCTGCTCGTTGGGGGAGGGCTCATATAGAGCCTGGCCGCGCACCCACAAAGCCTGGGAGCGCGCGCCAATCAGCTGTCAGGTAGGGAGGTTTTTTTTTTCAGCGCGAGCAGGGGAAATTTTTAAATAAAACTCGTGTGCTGCTTGGGCCAATGTTTACTCGCCTGGGAGTTAAATCCACCCGCCCCGGGCGTGTAAATGTATAATATATATATATATATACACACACACACACACACACACACAGTATATATACATATACACACACAGCATATATACGTATACACAGTATATATATATATATATATATGTACACGCACGTATCAAATAGATAAAAAAAAACTCCCCAAGCCCCCCGATACATTTAAAAATTCCCCCAATACATATTAAAAAAAAAAGACTTACCTTGTGGATGATCAGGCCGGGTCCAGTAGATGCCGGTAGGGGGGTGGGGGGAGGGAGTGAGTGAGGAGCCGGCTGCATGAGGCTGGGGAGGGCCGCTGCTTCAGGGGGTGGCTTGGTGCTGCGGGGGGGGGGGGGGCCATGTTGCAGGGGGTGGCGATGTTGCAGGGGGTGGCACGGTCCTGCAGGTAGGGGGGGGGGCGATGCTGCAGCCTGCTGGGGGTGCTGCAGGGGGGGGGCAATGTGCAGGGGGTGTCCCGGTGCTGCAAGGGGGGGGGAGGGGGCGGCGGCAGGCACCTGTCCCACGAGACTGCTCTTTCACGCGCCGGCCCTCACTCACACGCCGGCGCGCTGGAAGCTTACCCAGCAGCTGACTTCCGGCGCTGCCAATAGGGAGACCCGGCACATTTTATTTTTTTTTTAAGTTTAGTTTAACTGGCGCCTGGCCGCGCAGGGGGCCCGGGCGGCCAGGCCCCCCTGACTCACGGGGCCCGGGACGCCATTATCCTTTGTCCCCCCCTCTTGACGGCCCTGTATATATATATATATATAATGTGTGTGTGTGTGTGTGTGTGTGTGTGTGTGTATGTATGTATATATATAATATATATATATATATATATATATATATATATATATACAGTGTTCGACAAACCTATACATTTGCACGCCCCGGGCGAGTGGATTTAACATCGTGGCGAGCTCCTATTGGCCCAAGCAGCACACGTGTGGTACTAGGTGGCGAGTAGATTTTTTGGTGATTTGTCGACCACTGTATATATATATATATATATATATATATATATATATATATATATATATATATATATATATATACGTGTGTGTGTGTGTGTGTGTGTGTGTATATCCCCAGATGAATTCCTACAAATAGGACGAAAAGCGTAGGGTAAAGGCTCAAGATTATATCTACAAAGCTCCTACTATCTTCAGAACTGCCACCTTGATTTCCAGTCATACATAGTTCATATTTTGAACATTTTCGCCTGTTGCTCCGGCATGGATACAAGTCCAGTGACGTCACGCTCGCTTCTCGGGAGACTGGAGGAGCAAGTCAGGAGTACTGGAAGTCAGCTGCAGACGGATCGGTCGCAGAATCTCGGCGTCCCACGTGGAGAGGAAAAGACCACCATACAGACCAGCAGGAAGGAGAGGAACTTATGTGTCCTACATGCCTTAACTTTTGGCTACTTTAGTATTCATCATCCCAAGACATCAGATACTGTTTACATCCAATATGCTCTCTTCTTATTATAACAAATTTTTTGCGCCTGTGTTTTCTCCCCCTTTGTCGTGTGTGTGTGTGTGTGTATCAAATGGAAATATAACTGTATGCTCATTTGCATGCCTTAGGCAGGTCTGCAACCCTGCCTTTCACCATTATCACACAGCACTTCCACTGTAGCAAGGGATTCTGGGAAATGACATGCAAATGAGCACACAGTGCCACTTTTGCTTCAAAACCATTTTAAACATGGTTCCCTATAGGCTTAAGCTTGCTGCATGGTCACAGCTTTAAGCACAGCCAGGGTTAAGATGATAGCCAGTAAACCCACCCACAGACAGCTGTTTCGACCTTAATGGGTCCCATCAGTGTGGGGTTGGTAACTGGCCATGCAAAGCTGAAACAATCAGGATGGGTTTTACCATACTTAGTTAAATTATGGTGAGTAAAAAAAGTGACAAAACCCCTCCACAGTAAAGCATATAGCAAATGGAAATATAACTGTATGCTCACTTGCATGTCTTAGGTTTACTGGCTATGCATCTCCCATGATTGTTTTTTACACATTGAAGTGAGTGCATGTCCTGGCGGCCTCTCGTTGTTTTTTAATCAATTTTAATTTTTATACAGTATTATGCTATGGAGCTGGCGCTTCTCTTTTTTTCATATATATCAGGAACAGGGCGCACACAAAACAAGATATGAAATAAAGGTAAAGGGTGGGTGCATACCGTACAAAAAAAGGAAATGGCACAGGCGCTCCTATACTCAGAAATAGTGACATTTATTGACTCAAAGTTTCGGTCCCCGATGGGACTTTTCTCTATACTGTATATAACTTATAATGTCCCCAATTCTTTCCACCTCGCTCTCCTTCTCCAGCATTCTTACTTTCTCCTTGTGAGCTAACTGACTTCCTATTTTTCTTTGCCTGCTTTCTGTGTAAATGTTATAGCCATCTGACTTTCATTATGATGTCACGTGCCATATATATAGCCTACCAGGTACAACACCCAGTGGCTGACTTGCTTAGACAAATTGTAATAATTCATAGAATTAAAAATAGAATGTATCCAATTGTAGCCAAACACAAAAACCTGCTTTTTGGTCTCGGGAACCATCATGCAAAATTTGGTTACATATCTTAAGAGATGTCCAAAAGCATAGCGAGCAGAAAAACAGGTTTCCAAAATATATATTTGATGTGGTCACATCAACGAGAGAGAAAAAGAATCTCGGTCAAATAAGCACTGAATACACCCTGGAAAGTGGTGCAAGCAATGTGAATAGTAAAGTGTTTAATACTGTACTTGCATTTTAATGGTAATTTTGTTCAAAAAAATTGTTGACTCCTAGTAGTGATGATCTACAAATAATATTTAATAAATAAAACACACGGGTCAGCTGACCTCTTGATCTGTTATAACATACCTATGTAGTCACATATCCTATGGTTTGGCATATCGAATATTCTGGATGCCATCTATATCAGACTGGTAGTAGCCAAAATAAAATGAGCAATCCACTATTCTGTTCCTAGAATTAGTATTTAAAAGCTCCTATGTAATTGGTGGTAGCAATGGGTATGTCTGCAGGGCAGTGGTTGTAGTAATATTAATACAGCCTCAAACTGAGAGTAAAGGGTATACTGAAGGACCCATCAGGAATTACATATTATTCCCAAACTGTTTTAGGTGGGAATAATATATCGTTCCTGGAATATACCCTTCACTCTCAGAGAATCAGCTGTCTCTCTGTGAGCCATCGTCAGACCTGAAATTACCAAGTTTAGCGCCAATTCGTCCTCCTTCCTCAACTATAAAGAGTCAGTGTGTTTGTTTGTTTTTTTTAAATATATATTTTTGATTGCTAATGGAATAAATTGATCTTTTTACTATCACTGTAGTGCTGCAGACTTTGTTCCTATGGAGCCGAATGGTGATTATGGCTCTTCTGTGTGCACTCTATAGGAAGCCAAGTATTGCTGATATACTGGTATATTATTTAGAGTGCTGCAGGTATCTCCACTTTGTGTGTGTGTGTGTGTGTGTGTGTGTGTGTGTGTGTGTGTGTGTGTGTGTGTGTGTGTGTGTGTGTGTATAACACACCACAGTTAGTGTAAAAATGAACCACCTTGGTGGTAAATTGAGGCATTTAGGAAATGTCATTAAGCAGCAATTTGTCAAAGTATCTTTTACCTCTTTTGCCCCATGTGTGTCAGCTAGTGATTTGCGGAAGAGGTTCAAGAAGTGTCAATTGACTCATTATAATGAGATGTAGAGAACTGCGTCTGGATGCGTCACTTTCGTTGTTTTTGTGCGTGACAAAATTGTCTTCCAAGTCTAACTTGGTGTAAACTCCTGTGACTAAACCCCTGTGTGAGAAAATGTAAAGGCCCTTGTTTAATGGCATTTGTTGCAGAAGCAGGCATGTCGGTTTTATTTGCTGCTGTGTCTCTAGTTACGCTTTTCATCATGTTTATACATTGACCCCATAATGTTGGAATCTCCACCAGCACAAAGAAAAGTAGTAAAAGCTGGAGTAAGGGGAGTGAAGTGTTTTTTTTCTTTTTCGCCCATTTAAAATTAAATGGCTCAAATGAAGTTATTGTAATTGTTAAATATGTGCAGCTTCTTAATTAACAAACACTATTGTTTTCTTTTAACAGCTATCCAGCTGTCTGTGAATTTCTCCAGCACAATAACTTGTTATCTATACTGCGAGCTCATGAAGCCCAAGACGCTGGGTAAGTTTATTTTTTATATATATATATATATATATATATATATATATATATATATATATATATATATATTTTACTTGATAGTAATTTGTTTTACATCCGTAAAAATCATAGTGATAATAATTTGTACATGTATTTACTACCTATGTTGTGTATTTCTCTGTGTATGTGTATACTTGTATACAACAGAGCCCCCTAATGGTTATTATCTTATCGTTTGGAGAAGGGGCTACAAACAACTCCTTGTTACAGACGGAGCACTTGTCTGACAGCCTTCTGGGATTTGTAGTCTATATTTAGAAAATAACTACAAATTCAGAAATGCTTATGGGTAGATTTGCCAAACTGAAATCATTAATATGGGGGATTTGGAATTGGTTGACAGGTTTAAGGAATGGAATGGGAGATAAAGTGGAAAGGAGGCTGTAGGAGGAATGAGGTAAAACAAGATTGAAATAAAGTGGGGGTTTAGAAAGTAAGGTAAAAATGGATTGAAGAGAAGATGGCTGGGTGTAGGTGTAAATCAAAGTGGTTAAAATGAAAGGTGGAAAGGGATGGAGTAGATTACTGTAGTGTGAGATTTGCAGAGGTACCATGCCCGGGTAGGATAGATCATAGGACCTCTGACTGATAAAGAGTCTTTATTACCGGTACATCAGTCGCCAACATTAATTTATATGCTTTACAGGGCAGGGACTAGTCGTGCCTGCAAAACTCTATTTACAGCACTAAAAAATATTTTGTTCATCGCTGCATTCACTGTCAAAATAAGAAAACAATATATATTATTATTCCATGTTGTCAGGAAATAAAGCCTAGTTATTGGTTTCCCAATTTCAAATTTACCATCGAAATGTGGGACTCTTGCCAACTAGAGTGCTTCTGGATTACAGGTAGAAAACAAGAACTGGGCTCCTCTTAATGACATGAGTAGGTTGGCAGTAATGGAAATGCATTCTTTCTTGCTGGCACTTGCTCCTTATATGTGCTGCCTTTAAATGACCAGTGGAGTAACCTCCTGCTCTCACCCCAGGCTCATCACTACAGTGAACATTTCCAACAAGTCCATTATATTTGTCGTGAAAATGTGACTTGCAAAATCTTTTTTTTTTCTCCAGGTATCGTATGTATAGGAAAAGCCAAACAACAGGCTTCCCCTCCCTAATCACAATATTTTCAGCACCAAATTACCTAGACGTGTACAATAATAAAGGTAAGAAGGTTTTTTGTTTTGTTTTGTTTTTTTCATTCTTGTTACTTTTTTTTATTTATTTAATGAAGTATGAAGCAATTCAACTTTGGTACTAATACGTTGAGAACGACATTTGTTGAAAATAATATTGATGGATATAATGCAAAACTCATTGTGCTGTGTGATTTTGAAACATTGTGAAGCATATAAAGAAAATTTCTCAGCAGCCTGCAGCTGCCTCATATTTACAGATGTAGTCAGACTTAATGTTCGCGATCTTGATGATTAAATGAGTCACACATCCTAAAATATATCCTGAAGACCAATCGGTTTAAAGACCCTTGTGATGAAGGTGGTACCAGTGTCAGACCCAACAGGATTAGAACCCACAGCACTGCCATTCAGAGCAGCAGCTCCCCACCTATTCAGACCTTTCTTTTTGAGCATCAACTAGTTGAAAATTGAAGATAAGGAATGAGTTGAAGCAGAGATAAGGACAATAAAAACCACCTCGTGTTTAGGTTTAAAATGTTAGAAAAAAATTGCACCATAAACTTTAAAAGGAAAAACTAAAATATTTTTCTTCATTATAATATATATAATATATATATATATATATACAGCTAAACCCCGTTATAACGCGCCTCGTTATACCGCGATTCGGTTATAACGCGGTTTTCCCGTGGCTCCCGTTTTTTTAAAAAAAAAAAAAAAAAAAAAAATTTTTTTTACATTTTTTTTTTTGCACACTGCACACACTCACTGCACACACACTGCTCATTGCTCACACTGCCACACTGCACACACACTGCACACTGCACACACTGACACACTGCACACACTCACTGCACACACACTGCTCATTGCTCACTGCCACACTGCACACACACTGCTCATTGCTCACACTGACACACTGCACACACACTGACCACACTCACGCACACTCACACACACTTACGCACACTCACGCACACTTACGCACACTTACAGACACTCACACACACTCACACACACACACACACTTACACACACTTAGACACTCACACACACTCACACACACTTACACACACTTAGACACTCACAAACACACACTCACACACTCACACACACTTACACACTCACAGACACTCACACACACTCACACACACTTAGACACTCACAGACACTCACAGACACTCACAGACACTCACAGACACTCACAGACACTCACAGACACTCACACACACTCACACACACTCACACACACTTACACACACTTACACACTCACAGACACTCACACACACTCACACACACTTACACACACTTACACACACACTCAGACACTTACCCACACTCACACACCCATATACACACACACACTTTCTCTCCCATATATACATACACACACACTCTCTCACTCTACACAGACGGGCCGCGACCAGCACCACCACCCGCTCCCCCCCCTCCTCCCGCGCAGGCAGCGGGAGCACCGGGGACAGCGGTGGGGAGAAGAAACCCCCCGCTACAACCTCCATGCAGGCAGCATGGTTCTGAGGTAAGCGGCGACCTGAGGGGACATCCCCACTCCCATCTCCTGCCCCGCGGCCTGTCCCGAGGTGACAGGGGGAAGCGGGGACAGGAGAGACATCCCCGCTCCCATCTCCTGCCCCGCGGCCTGTCCCGAGGTGACAGGGGGAAGCGGGGACAGGAGGGACATCCCCGCTCCCATCTCCTGCCCCGCGGCCTGTCCCGAGGTGACAGGGGGAAGCGGGGACAGGAGAGACATCCCCGCTCCCATCTCCTGCCCCGCGGCCTGTCCCGAGGTGACAGGGGGAAGCGGGGACAGGAGAGACATCCCCGCTCCCATCTCCTGCCCCGCGGCCTGTCCCGAGGTGACAGGGGGAAGCGGGGACAGGAGGGACATCCCCGCTCCCATCTCCTGCCCCGCGGCCTGTCCCGAGGTGACAGGGGGAAGCGGGGACAGGAGAGACATCCCCGCTCCCATCTCCTGCCCCGCGGCCTGTCCCGAGGTGACAGGGGGAAGCGGGGACAGGAGAGACATCCCCGCTCCCATCTCCTGCCCCGCGGCCTGTCCCGCGGTGACAGGGGGAAGCGGGGAGCGGAGGGACATGCCCGCTCCCATCTCCTGTCCCGCGGGATGAATATGCGCTAAAGCGCGGCGGCCATTTTTTTTCTCGCGACCCCGTTAGTAACGCGGTGGTCTCGGGGTGGACCCCGAGACCCGCGTTATAACGGGGTTTAGCTGTATATATATATATATACATACATACATATATATATATATATATATACAGTGGTCGACAAATCACCAAAAAATCTACTCTCCTAACAAAAAAATCTACTCGCCACCTAGTACCACACGTGTGCTGCTTGGGCCAATAGGAGCTCGCCACGATGTTAAATCCACTCGCCCGGGGCGTGCAAATGTATAGGTTTGTCGAACACATATATATATATATATATATATATATATATGTAAATACAACTGTATGCTCATATGCATGTCTTAGGCAGGTCTGCAACCCCGCCTTTCCCCATTATCACCCAGCACACAGCACTTCCACTGCAGCAAGGGATTCTGGGAAATGACATGCAAATGAGCACACAGTGCCACTTTTTGTTTCAAAAAGGTTGCAGACCTGCCTAAGACATGCAGATGAGCATACAGTTGTATTTATATTTGCTTTGCTGTGGAGGGTTTTTGTCACTTTTTTACTCGCCATAACTTAACTCAGTATTATGGTTGGCCCATCCTTTAGCTTCTTTGCATACCCAGTTAATCAACCCCACACTGATGAGACCCATTAAGGTCGAAACAGCTGTCTGTGGGTGGTTTTCTGGGTATGCACCTTGACCCTGACTGTGCTCAAAGCTGTGACCATGCAGCAAGCTTAAGCCTATAGGGAACCATGTTAAAAATGTTTTTTGAAGCAAAAAGTGGCACTGTGTGCTCATTTGCATGTCATTTCCCAGAATCCCTTGCTCCTCTATCTATATATATATATATATATATATATATATATATATATATATATAATGTGTGTGTATATATACTGTGTGTGTGTGTGTATATATATATATATATATATATATATATATAATACAATACCATTTGAAGACGAATATCAGAGGCAGCACTCCAGGTAAGTGGTCAAAAGAATATTGTATTAACAAGACATCTTGACCACTTACCTGGAGTGCTGCCTCTGATATTCGTCTTCAAACTGTATCGTATTGCCTATTTGTACCATACAGGATTTGCACCCACATTATTAATTCAACCAGACGGAGTGCCTATTGTTCTTTACTATCTAATATATATATATATATATATATATATATATATATATATATACGTTAGCTTAAACTATACTAGAAATATATATAAATATACTTGGACAGACCTCTGCCACAGACCTGAGTCCAAGAGCGTTCGGCAACACTAGTTCACTTCCTGGTCGAAGTCTCGCGATAGCAGTCGCGGGCGTGTGCAGCATGCAACATATCGTATATCGTACCCAAGTGGTAGAAACGTCACAGGAGGAGTATATTTGATTGGGATAGAGTATGGAAGTCCACAATAGATAAAGGAGTCCTTGGCTTAGCTTTGCCCTACGTGTTTCATCGCAACATGCGACTTCCTCAGGGGCCCCAGTCTGTGGCAGAGGTCTGGTATTCATACACTTAACCTGGTGTATGCAATGGAGGAACGGGTGAAGTCTCCACCTTAGTGAGATCCTTGCTTGTTATTATTTTTAAATTGTGAGTGGCCGTAATCTGAGCATTGGGCAACTATTAAAATTTATTTGCAGTATTATGCTATGGGAGCCGCGCTGTCTTCTTGTTTTGTAATATATATATATATACACACACACACATTCTGTGGAGATTATGCATTGCCATCTAACCTTTTATTCTACGTCTAAGATTTCACATTATCTTCCAATCTAGCAATCGGCAAAGATGCTACTTTTATTATAAATTTCAGACTGAAGCATTTCTTACCAAGTTTCACATTTAATTGTATTTGAAATAGGCCTATCTTTTTCAAATCCAGAAAAGGCTCAGTTTTCAGCAAGACATTTTGTTTTCATATATGTTGCAGAAAGTGACCCAGCCAAAGAACCCGAGGTGCAGACTAAGGAGACAATCAAAAGCACTTATGTAAACAAATGAGTACACTTTGTGTTGTAGTCAATACATCGAGAGCTTTACCCAGCTGATAGTCACTGCCTGTCTTTCTTGTTTCAGCTGCAGTATTGAAATATGAGAACAATGTCATGAACATCAGACAGTTTAACTGCTCTCCTCATCCATACTGGCTTCCAAATTTCATGGATGTTTTTACTTGGTCCTTACCATTTGTTGGAGAGAAGGGTACGTATGTCTATCTATTCACTGTCCCTGTTTTAGGATCACCAACTACCTCCTAATAACTGCTACACAAAACCATGGTCTGTATGAAACACATTGAAAACCTTGAAGATTTCCACTCATAACTTAAGGTCAAGGCCTTAACAGATATACATCTTGCATACCAAAACTCTGGTACCACGCACTAGGCTGTGTACACTGCATGAGAATTACTTCTTGTAGTAACTGAGGCTTGGTCTTTAAAAATACCTTATGAAAATATATCATATGATTGTTGCTAATTCTGTATCCATTTAAAGTGATGTTATTTTCTATTGATGGTTTTTCTTTTTAGGCAGTGCTCTTGAAAATGTACTATATACCATTTATTATGCGCCCTGTGAGCCATCATTCTTCTTGACGAAATAGACTGTATTTCTTCTTAGGCTGCGTCCATAGACACAGCAGCCGTCCGGGGGCGTGTCTATGGGCGGGCCAGTGACGTCACAGAGCTGGTCCGCCCTCATTGGGCGAACCGCTCACCTGACCGCCTATCGCGCGAAAAATCAGTTTTGACTGATTTCACGTGCCCGCACGCTGTATAGACATGATCACTGCCTTAGGCAGTCTGATCGCGCAGCGTGCAGATGCGTCAGCGCGGTCTGCCCTTCTATGGACGCAGCCTTAGTCGAGTGCATATTGTAGCCTCTTCCCTGCTCACTTCTGTCATTATCTAATTAAATATTAGTTTTTCTGTGGGTTACAATGCAAAAAACAACTAGCAATTAGTCAGGTTTTTTTTTTTTAATAGAGAATGTACACAAAAATTGCAGTCAATCTATATGTACAGTTTTAATAGTTTAAAATAAAATTGATATGAGCATATTTGATGGAAAAAAGACATTTATACGATTACCCAACTGTTGTGTGATATTGATCTAGAAACAAGACACATTTGTTTGTTCTCTCTTTCTCCCCACCCTCCCTCCTTAGTGACGGAGATGCTAGTAAACGTACTTAGTATCTGCTCTGATGATGAGCTGGTATCAGAAGAAGATGCTATTGATGGTAAGAGCAGCAATGTTTTGGAGGATTATTTGTGCTGTGATATCTTGTATGTATGTTATGTAAGATATTTTCATACCTTGATGGTTGTTTCGTTTGTCTGAAAAGAAGTATCATGCCTAACTCACTTATTATTAGTGTGATGCATGACTAATGTGAATTGGTTTTAAACCCATGATGTTGATGGAATTTTTTTGTTTTTGTTACAGACATTGTGTTGGTCATGTTGATGAAAATACTGTACATTTGACAGCTTTAAAGCATAATTTGCATCAGTTTACCAAAGTAAAAAAAATATATATATATTTTATAAATAGAGTACTATTGTGTGTGTACACGTACGCGCGCACGTGCATATATACACACATCTACATACATACACACACATATATATATATTAACATACACATTCCCAGTAAGCTCAAACTCCACCACATTATATATATATATATATATATATATATATATATATATATATATATATATACATACACACACACACACATACACACACACACACACACACACACACAGTGGTCGACAAATCACCAAAAAATCTACTCGCCGAACAAAAAAATCTACTCGCCACCTAGTACCACACGTGTGCTGCTTGGACCAATAGGAGCTCGCCACGATGTTAAATCCACTCACCCGGGGCGTGCAAATGTATAGGTTTGTCGAACACTGTATATATATAACAAATACTTCAATAATAAAATTTTCTTGGTTATTTAGTTAAACCCTTTGACCAAAGCGTCATAAGCCTGCATACCAACGTCAAGTTATAACCAAATTTGCAGGTCCTAACAATAATCTGTGAACCTTCAATTTTACCTCTGTATGAGGGGAAACAACCTCAGTGGTTCTTGTCCATACAGCAAAATGAGAGTACCTCCCAAGTTAAAAAAGTGGAGAGGAGTGAGCTCTGGGAGGAGGGCCACCTACCTCCAAGCAACTGTTGCCAGATAGAAATTAAATTATATACATACACGTGCACACACAATGATTTCATTTAAGATGTTTTTGTTATCTTTGATATTTATAGAAGTTTACTGTGCCAAAAATGCCACAGAACACATTTGTATTAATGATGCAAAGGGAATTTACGTCAGTCAGTATGACGTTGTTCGATGAAGCAAATAATATAAAGGCCTTGAAAAGTTGTTCCAAACATTATCTACATGTTTATTAATTGTATACTTATGGTGCTTATCATACTTAGACATCAAAGATACACTGTGAGTACGTTTCTAGTCTGAGACCACTTTTTAACGAGGTTAACTCTTTTCAATTGTATCAATGTAAAAATGGTTTTATTGTGATTATCCACAAGGTTGATATTCAACTAGCATAAGATGTTATTTTATGTTTTACATCTTAACAAATTCCCTTTACATTATGCTGTACCTGATCCGGCCATATATGTTCTCTATTCACCCATGAGATCACTTTTCCTCCATTTGAGCATACAGTGAGCTCCCTCTGTGATATAATTTGTGATGACGGTTCCTATACTTTCCTGTTAAGGTTCTCACATTTCTTCCTATATTAATCATCTTTAGGGACAAGTGCAGAGGTTACTGTTACCAGAAAGAGCATGATTTCTTGTTTTATAAACATATAACACCCAAACTAATTTTTCATACGTAGTTATACTGTAAGTTAGACATACTGTATACTTTAAACAAAAAAAAACCTTTGTGAATCAAACTTATTACTTAATGGCCACCATGTGTTAACATTGGAGAGCTGCTTAGTGTAGACATAACATGATTTCTTCATGGGCTGCAAGTGGGTTGGGTCAGGGGAATACAGCCAAATATATTATCATTGCAATTGTACCTCTATAGCCTCCTGTTTCCATAGAATATTGTCTAACCCACTTACTTGGTGTGTAGCATTTAAATGAAATTAGTATGCATCATCAGTATCATTTTTGTTTTCTTTTTACATAAAAAGGCAACAGGAGATGAGTCATCTCTGCAGGGAAAGGAAGACAATGGAAAAACCCAACAAAATACAAAGTTTGCAATTACATATGATTTTTGTTTTAATAATAATGCCAATTTAACCCCTTCGGTGTCAGTGAAGGCCTGTGATGTTTTGCAGTGTGTTGCAGTCTCAATGGCAGCAAATGGTTTAGGGGATGCAAGGCTTTCAGTAACATGTCCCATCAATCTACTGAAATTAGTACTTTAGACTATAAATGTCAATTTCTGTTCTATTTGACATACATTTCTGTGCTTTGTACATAGTGGAAGGAAAGGCTTTGTTAGTGCTTTGTAACCTTCCCCTTTTGCTCTGTACTGCATATTTTGATTTCAGTTTTCCTTCATTGGTGTACTTGATTTGATTGAGAACATCAACAGATGTATTGTATTTTACCAGCTATTGCAGGTGAGGTAACTATGTCGTTTGCCCACCATATACATCACCTAGCAACAGTAACTGCAGAGGAACTACAGGACAACCCTTAATGCCTTCATATTTTAATTAGCATTTATGGCAATGGCCTATTTGATTGGAATACTTTAATCCTTCTGATGTACTAATTAAAACATTGCATTAATGTAAAAGACAGCAGGACATAAACCATTTGCTTGCAAGCCATGTTATCACAATGTGGCACTAAAATGTACCCTAATAACTGGAACTAATTCATGTATCAAGCAGCCTTATTCTATAAAATGCTGATCTGGCGCTTTTGCCCAGGAAGCCCATTTGAAGTCATCGCCGCTATTGCACCTTAGTAAATAACACCGTAAGTACCTTATATTCTATAAAGTCTCCCGGTGGGAAAACTGAGGCAAAGGTTTGCAACAGATTTACAGTATCAATGTAAAACTCCCTTTTTTTTTTTTTTTTTTTTTCAAATTTGATTTCTTTTCTTTGGTGAATATGGCTCAGTTTTTTTTTAGTTTTTTTGTTTTTTTTTGCACTGGTTTTGCCATACTTTTGCAGCCAGCAGACTTTGGTAAACGGGCCCCTTAGTCTTACATTGTTATTGAAATCCTGCCACTAGAAAACATTACTTTCCTTTTTGACAGCTGAATGGAAATATTGTAAAATTCCACTTGCAGATGTCAGAAAAGTAATTAGCTTAATGACTTAATATAGTCTTTGTAGCTGATGACTGTGTAGAGCTTGTATCGGAATATCTGTATATTTTCCTCACCACATCAAAATCTTATAAGCACTGATTATTCAGTCAATTGCTACTTACTAGTGCATTGGTCATTTTCAAACTCCTTGCAATGGTATATATCTATATACAGTGTGTGTGTGCATGTATATAAGTCTATGTATGTATATATGTGTATATATATGTACAGTATATATATATATATATATATATATATAATATGAATATATATATATATCTATATATATATATATATATCGTTATTCAGTTGACAAGTGATACAAGCTTCAAATAATGCAAATGTATGCTCCAACATCAAGTCACGCAGACAATTAAATGGAAGACTTCTACCATGAAAGCAATCAACTTAACAAAGGAACGATTGGTGCCCATTTGTTGGTAAGAATGGTTAATGTAACAGGAATGAACGTGTAGACAGATTCAAATAATTTACAGAATGTGAAAACTTCTATATCATGAATTCATTCTTCAAGAATAAGTCATATAGACATGGACATGGAATGGATCCAATGGAGTCCAGAATTAAAATTATTATATCATAACTAACAAGAAACATGTGATTGAAGACTGCACAGTCTTGAACCATTTTGACACAAGGAGTGTCATCAATTGGATCGCTGCAGATTACATCTGAATGTGAAGTTGGAAAGAAGGAAACAATTAAAAAGAAGACCGAAACAATCAGTATCAACCTCAAGAATAGCAGCAGAGAATTTTAACTAGAATGGAAAAATCAGTTCAGTTTGCTCAAAATGCATGGGGGACACTTTAACAAGGGATTGAGGAACTTTTGAATATTGTAGTTTAAAGCGCAGAAAAAAATGGAGGAATCGCAAACAAAAAACAAGATAAGAAAATATCTGATGAGGCAAAACAATTACTGAGGAGATACCATGAAAGGAAGCAACCCCAATACTCAAGAATAAGCATTCAATATGCAGAGTTTTGCAAGCCCATACATGAACGTACACTGGCGGCACACTTTATTCTTAGCTGGCTTTTTCCGCAAGCCGGGAGGTGTCCCGGCTTGCTCGTTTATTTCCCTCGGCGTGCCGCGCGTCATTGATGTGCGGTCACGCTTCATCGGGAGCGTGCGCGCATGGCGCGCGTGCCCAGAGCTCCCCGAGGGAGCCCTGGTGTCCCGCGATGTGGGGGATTGCGGTGGGGGGCTCCGGGGGACCCGGCGGACCCGGAGAGGGGAGGGGGAAGCCCTGATCGGAGGACCGATCCTCCGAGGCTCCGGCGCGCGCCCGGGACACCTCGGCGCGCGCCCGGTTACTGTCGCGGCCGAGACCGGGCAAAGGTAAGAATAAACTCGGCCGCGACAGTATAACTGAAAATGTAGCTGTGATATGGTGAAGAAGACTATTGAAGATAACAAAAGCTTAAAGAAGAACTTCTGAATGGGAAGAAGCAAATCATTGCACTCAAACAAGACGATGGATCAATAGTAAAAGACTGTGCACTTACTGTGTCGTAACGAGACTTTAGGACATCTACATAAAATTGTACATGAACACAGATAACACAGGGCATAATCCAGCAGAGGACAAGCGAGAAGAAACCACCAATGATGTACCATGCATCCTTCCAGAAGAAGTGGCAGAAGCTGTAAAATCCACAAAGAATTAGAGGGTTCCCAGGGAAGATGGAATTACAACTGAAATCTTGAAACAAACCGTTTTACATGCTGCTTGAAGAACAGTACAATTCCAAAGCAATGTAGTAATGCTATAGTTATCCTCATCCACAAGAAAAGAGACAAAGAAGACCTCAAGAGTTACAAACTAATTCATTTACTTCCAATAACTTCCTAGATTTTTACAAAGATACTCACTAATCGGCTACAACAAACCCTGGACTTTGCCCAGTCTTAGTGGCTACAACACAATGAATCACATTCAAGTTGTACATTAAGTGATTTCCCAAAGTAATGAATACGATCTACCACTCAACTTGGGATTCGTAGATTACAAAAAAGCATTGATTCTATCTACACCTCAGTGGTCCTAGATGCATTAAGAAGACAAAATGTTGAAGCGTGCATTGATATTATAAGTGACATTTGCGAGAATGCCACATCAACCATTACAATACTGGAAAGATACAAGCAAGATAAGGATCATCATAGGAGTGAGGCAGGGAAGACACCATGTCACCAAAGCTTTTCACTGCAACCCTTGTATTGTTCAAGACATTAGATTAGGCAGAAAATGGAATACAAATCAATGGTGTATATTTGAGTCAACTACAATTTGCAGATGACATTATTTTTGTCACAAATCCAGAAGACCTCCAGCAACAAATTGGAGTACTCACTGGAGCAAGTAAGAAAGTGAGCCTCCATATGAATCTCTATCGAAGTAATGTTCAACAACTGTGTGGAAATCTGCAAAGATTTAAATAAATGGAATAGAACTAAAATAATGTAAAAGACTGTCTAAGTTGGTCGATAAGTAAGAGTGGATGGAATCCTTTTTGAATTAAATCAATAGGAGAATGAAGATGGGATGGGCATTTGGAAGAAATTACCATATTTCAAGGAAACCTTCCACTGTGCCTCAAGAGGAAAGTTTTTGACCAGTGTATTCTGCCCGTGCTGACATATGGCTGTGAAACTTGGACCCTAAATGGGAACATAATTCAGAAGCTTCAGACAACTCAAAGAAGTATGGAGAGATAGAAAAATAATGAATTGGTTTGAAACCAAACAAAAGTCTGTGACATAATCACATGGGTGATGAAATTAAAAAGAAATTGCCATCGTAGGACAAAGATGGTACTCGACTGCATTCGAAGAGAGATTAAAAGACCAAGATGATGAAAAAAATTAAGATGGGATAATAAAATAAAAAAATGTTTGGAGCAACGTGGAGAAGAGGAACTTGCACCCGGAGAACCTGGAAGATCATTGGGGAGATATTCACCCAGCAGTGGATCGACAAGGGATGATGATGATGATATATATATATATATATTTTTTACCTTTTCCTCCTGTATTTGGCATGTTCCTTGCTGGGCAGAGAGCAAAGTTATTGCATTGCTGCACTATTTTCCTAGTCCATTAATTTTGAATTTCCATTATCATGATATACACATTGAAGTTGATTAAAAATTATTACCTCCAGTGTACAGTGCCAGGGTATTTGTCACAACCCTTGTTTTATCAAAGTAGCATATAACAGGAGTTGCGCAATCTATTTTGTCTGCGAACCCCTACCTGTTCTCCCCCCCCCCTCCCCTTACCTTTTCTCCAGTGTTTTCTGACATATAACGTCATTTGACGAAGTGCCGCCGGAGACAAGGTAAGAGGGTGTTACAGAGGCCTTACACGCTCCACCAGCATTTAATTTAAATGTTATGGGGAAAAGCACGTGGCCTCTATAAGCGCCGACCACCCCTCCCCAGAAAAGGGGGCGTGCCCCCCACTTTGCACACCCCTGGCATAGAGTACACCCCAAATTCTTTGTATTTTTTTTTTTTTTTCAACTTGAAATTTTTATTTGGTTTTACAGAGCATACAATTTGACACAATACATTGTTTAGTACCGCATTACTCATACCAGTACTGCCCCTATCCCATCGTCCACTGGGATAGAGTACCAATATGTTTTTCATTTGACAAACAACATTTAATCACGGGACGTGACAAACCTGACCTACATGACCTAGACAAGACAACAAAAGGTACATACAAGAAGGGGAGCGAGGGGCAGGGCGGGACGGCCTTGAGCCTAATATATGAGTGTTGCATCCATGACTGCATCTTTTCGGCTGAATCCTTCCTATTATTCATTGCTTAGCTCCCCTATCATCTGGTCTCGGGGTGTATCCTACCTGTCTACTCATCAATTGGTCATGAGTCTTGCCATGTCATCGTGTAGATTGATAACTATGCTCCTACAATAACACAATTCGTTTATTAACTGTGTGCAATAAAATAACATGGCAATTGATCATTAATTTTTAAAGCATAACATTTTTAGTAGATATTAAGAAAACGACACCAGAAAGGCTAATAAAAATAAATGCTAGTGCTATGAAATATATCTTTTGTAGTATATAATATTACAGTCAACAGCATGAGAAGGTAGTTAGGATTTACAGAAACAAATGTGCACAATCATTAGAACACAGCAGCACTGCACAACTAATACAGATTCAGGCAAAAAAAAATGCTGTCTTCCACACGTGCCTCATTACCCTGTCTATATAACCACCTTGTTATTTTGTGTAGAAGTAGGAAAAAAAATACTATTAATTATGACCTTTCATTGCGTTTAAGAACGACTACAGTATATGCAATTAACAGTTTGATTCAGACTCGCAGGAATCAAAATTAATACATTTGCCATTTGAGAGTTTTAAGGTAAAAACCCACTCTACTCTCAAAACGGTTTACCTTACCATTTCAAAGGGCATGTCCCCACATTCCTGCAGTGCAGGCTCTGCATAAACTTCCCTGAACATTTCTAAGTGGGATTTAATTTCAGTTTCACGTGGAATGAATAGTAAATAAACAGTAAGATGAGAAATGTAGACAAGGCATTCTGGGAGGGCAAATGGCCCATTGGTAATTTGTTAACCCTCTAAACTAAAAGTCAATAGAGTTCTATATTTGTTTGTTTTGGTACAAAATTAGCGTATTTTGAGTGGGAGTGTACCTTCATTTCCAGACCTGTTTGTGGTGCATGCTGACACCAACTCAGTGTACTCACCAAAATTGGTACATTCTAAAAATGACCAACCATTGAAAAAAAAAAAAACAACATCCGGATGCTAGTATTTGTAGTGGGGTAGATCAGGAATAGAAATAAACTTATTTCGTGCAACTTTATTGACCAAGATTACAGTATAATGGTGTGTCTTGTAACATCCCGGAAAGGAACTTTGTAAAGGCACTTATGAGTAGGGCAAATGACCCAAGTATTTTACCAAAAGCTGCAGTAGTGTAGAAGTGTGGTGGATGTGTGAAGCCATCACCCATTGGATGTCCTGGAAACAAAAAAACATTAACTGAATCCAATGCACAAATACGTTTAAGGGAACCATCAAAATAAAGAAAAAGAATTGTGCAAGCTCTATGGATTCACAGCATGAATGAACAAATTAACTTTGCTCAATCTACAACATGTGTGTATGTATATATACAGTATATGTCAGGTCATGCTTTTCTTAGGCTTTTTAATATTTGCTCAAGCCCTTCAAATCCAACTGTAGAGACCAGACCACTCCTTAATATGGTTATGTGGCTTTATCTTTATACTTTAAGATTGTACCCAAAACATTCCACCTTCCTCTTTCTGTTAGAAGACAGGGATAGAGATCATAATCTTGGATTTGAGTGGGTTAAATCTCAACCGTGATGAAGAACACATACTCCCTACTGTCCAAACGCGGTGTACTCTTCTGAGCCACAATCTTCCAAAAACAAAAATCCAGTAGAAAGAAAAGAAATTGGTTTCGTAAAGTTGCAGTCCAACCCCTAGAAGCTTATATGAGTTTAACTCGTATAATGTTAGTACTTTTCTCCCTGAGAACATTCTGTTCTTTTTTTTCCCATTAAACGTTTTTCAATGCTAAAAAAAATCAGGATTTTAATCTCTAGCATCTGCTAACATTAGAGATACCGAAAGGTTTGTTTTGTGTCCATGGTGCCACTTTGTGGTTGGTGGCTTTGCCAATCATAATATGGCCAATTGGTGACACCCGCACTTTACCAAGGATGCTAGGGAATTGGCATAAGTAGTACAGATATAAATATGATTGCATGCTCTAGTTGAATGTGCTGGAATGTGTCTAGTGGAGCCAGAAGGTTTTTTATGGCATAGCACGTAAGTATGGCCCATGTCTGCAGAACTAAAACCACTACATTTCAGTGTGAATTGTCTTGAGCTTTTTGTTTGCTTGACCGTTATTGCTAGTGGCTGCTCACCGAGGTTTGCTTAAACACACATCATTGCTATGCTGTAATTCGCAATACCTAACCCACTCACTAAATAAGTTTGCATTGTTTGCACATTTATTTGCAGTTTATTTCCAGAATTTCATTCTCATTTTTCTCCTTTACCTAATATTTCTTTGTTTTATTTTACAGACTCTATTTTAAACTTTTCACTTTAGTAGACGTTTCATACTTTCCTTTTTCTTTCTCATCCTTCAAACTTGAATTGTATCTTTGTGTTTGCCTCTGGATGTTCATAAGAAGACCAACTTATTTATGCACAGAAGAAAGGTATTACATGAAATGGGTTTGCACACATAAGAATGCCTTCGTATACATTCCATATAGTTATCCTCATTAATTATGGCTGCCGTTCTGTAATTCTAAACCATGTCCTACTGTACTTCCATATGAGAGGCAGATCAAAATTCCTCCGTAGTTTTTGCTGTGCTCAATTTAAAATATAACTGTAATCCGAGCAATCTCCTAATTTCCAGTAAATCCTATAGCCTTCTGCTGAGGGAGGGAAAAAAGGGGTGGAAAATGGGAATATGATGACTTGTTGACATATTATTTGGACGATGCATCCTTTTGCATTAATGTATGATGGAGCTTTGTGTCAACTTTGCTCTACTTAGATCAATTTGGAAAGTGGCTATAAGTGCAGTGGAAGGCGGAACTATTCCTGGAGTAAAATCCATTGCAACCTAAAAATGCATCTATGCGTCAGATGTAAGAAACGCAAATTACAAATATAATACATGGGACTGGCACAAACTGGAAAAATCTATTTGTTTTTCTTGCATTCAACTATTTTCATAAGCTTGAGGTGCACATGGAAAGATTGACCCTTTTATATCCCATATGCTTAGCAAATCATACCATCATAATTTAAAAACTTCTTGTCAACATTGTTCGGTTAAGTGTAGAATATCAATGTGGCTGTTCAACGGGTAATGGCTTGGAGAAGTAAAAGTGCATTTTTCATTGTATTAGCAGTAAGGTAATTAGCCCACATTAGTTAATGCTGGGGAGGTCCTACTAAACTCTTTAACAATTATAACATGGATGTTTAGTAGGTTAAATGTAGATGATTGTCACAATTTGTAAACAAATAAGACACGTATAAATCTTTTGGAATCTTTGAATTTCTTCATAGTAACTAAATGCTGTAGTTTTTACAATATTTACCTAATCTCGTCATAAAACCCTTTGTAAAGTCTAAGACTCATCTTATCTTGTTTTGTGTACCTCGTAATGGCAGCATGATTGATTTAATGATATACTGTGGACAATCAAAAATTAGCCGAGATTATTTATAATTGAGCTAAAATGAAAAATAAACGTATTCATTTGTACACATAAAATAATTGCACATGTTACTTCAAATGTGAAGAAATCTTTTTAAGGACGCTTCTTTCTTTTTCTTGCCTTGTGAAACAGCCCTTTGGAAACAAAACTGATTGCACAACATTAGTGTTGCATGACTCACAGCTACTCTGAGAGTGAGCTCGATGTGATGATAACAATTAATAAGGCGATTCTCATTAAAGAAGATGGTGACCCTTATTTTCTAACTACCCATTTCATATTTAATTTTCTATTTCTAGAGGCCCAAAGACTGTTCACATGGCAACGTACTGTTTCTTCTCACTTGCTGCACTCGGCAAGGCAGCACAGAGCTGTTTTCCATTCGGCTACAAAAGGTCTTGCCAGAAAAGCATTATTATCTTAAAAATCTTAGATGTGGTTCAGTCAAAGTGTACTAAAATCATTAAGTGAGGGGCTTAGCACACATTAATTAGGCCTTTTGGGCGAATTTGTTTTAAGAGTTTAAAGTTGAGTACGGAGAGGAAAAGTAAAAGTGAAATTCAGCACCATACAGTTGGAAAGAAATTCACATGCAAGGAACGGCACCTTTAACTAGCTTAGACAGCAGTATATGGCTTGTGTGAGAATTTCAGGTACACTAATATTGTACCTTCTCAAACTGCAAAGAGTTTGGCTTTTGGGTCAAAACGTGGTTTGTTTATTGTTAATGTAAGTGTGTTGCTTCTGCAGAAAGCCTTCCTGTGTGGGAAGACCACGTTATCGACTAATACAGAGGGCTAGAGGGAGACTTCCCCATTTACATGCCAGGCACACAGCATGCTAACATTTAGTGTGATTCTTTCACCATCCACTTTGCTGAATAACTGATTTATATCTCAGAAGCTTATATCTGTGTTATTTAAAACACTGTACGTACATCTGTCATCAACGAGGAGTCTGCAGTTAAAGACAAATTGGAGTCGTCTACCTCTGCATAACCGTTATTTGTTTGTTTATACCATACTTCACTGGAAGCGCTGCATTGACATTTTAGTCTCATTTTCAAGTTCATCCCAGACAATGTAGCTCAGTAATTTAATAGAAGATAAAATGTGATAAGCATTTGGAATAGCTCCTAAAACATTGGAATGTGTCCTTATTCCTTATAGAGTTTTGCAATATTCTCACTAATGCCTTCTGTCATTGAGATTCTGTGCTGCATATTGTACAAACAGATGAGACCTGATCCGATGAAGCAGAGCATGCCCTGCACAGTTTGCCTTAATAATTATACAGGGGGAGTGATATTTTCCCGTTTAATCACAAATGTGTCCAATGTGTTTCCTATTGTACAGTACATTGAGAAGTCAAGGTATTACCATCTAACATGTGAGAGGGGACAATCCATTTTAGATATGTCTATAAAGTAGATCTTCATGGCAAGCTGTAGGCCTATGCTGTGATGCGGTCTTCCCCTTCCCCTCACAAGAAGATGAAAGCCCTATTTAATTAATTGAATTGCTTGAAATTAATGGGCTCCCAGCTTCACTGACCAGAAGGATAGATGGCTCCGCAGCTCACTGCATTGGGACCATAGAGCAATGACAGTGTACTAGTGTTTTAAAAATGTTACCTTGATTTCATATTTTTTTTCCTATTTATGTATCCTGTAACCAGCTGTCCACAACCTGCTGTTTGTCTTGAAAAAATAGTATTATCCATTACATTTTCACCTTCAAATATGTGATGGTTTCCAAATATTCACAACTTCCTAGCCAGTGCTTTGACTGGGAATAGATGCCTCGTTGGAATAAAAAAAAAAGATTATAGTCTATATGTTTTATTTTTTATTTTATCTGTGAATACTGACAAATGTTACTATACCGCTGAACACTGAAACACTAAACACTTAAAATGAGCCTACATTTTTGGCAGAGGTGCCTTTGAAAGAAACCTTACTTTGTCACATTGCTGTATTGTATACAGCCTACTAATGGTGGGTTTGTTTCATTTTTGTTCTATTCAAGATGTTCTTATCTATTAGAAAAAGTAAAGGTATCTGAAGCATTTGCTATATTTATAATGCATATTTTAAATTGGCATAAACTTTTCCCCCTGCATATGAGCAGGAAAAAATTCACATAAATATAGTTGTCTTATTCCTTCAGGGATTCTGTAACATTATCAGTAGGGACAAGCGGGAAAAAAATTGTACGGTGGAGGTTTTTGTCGTTGTTTTTTCTTACCCACCATAACTTATTTACCTACATGACATATTAGCTAGCCGTTTTGGCTAGGAGTGGTATGAAGACTTGTTTGTGGAAAATGAGAAAAGTGCAGGTAAATATATATATATATATATATACTGCTGCGGCCGAGTTTATTCGAGCATTTGCCCGTTCTCGGCCGCAGCAGTAACCTGGCGCGCGCCGGAGGGTGCCGGGCGCGCGCCGAAGCAGCGGAAGAGCGCCCTCCGATCGGGGCGCTCTCCCTCCCGCTGCCGGGTCCGCCGGGTCCCCCGGAACCCCCTGCCGCCGTCCCCCACATCGCGGGACACCAGGGCTCCCTCGGGGAGCCCTGGACGCGCGTGCAGGGGGCACTGGCACCCGATGACGCGTGACGCGCGGCACGCCGTGGGAGTGGGGCTAGCAAGCCGGGGCATCCCCCGGCTTGCGGAACTAGCCCTGCTCGAATAAATCGTGTCGGTAGTGTATATAATGTGTGTATATATATATATATATATATATATATATATATATATATATATATATATATATATATATATTATGTGTATATGTTTGATTTGTGAGACTCATGACAGTCTCTTTCTATCTGTATTACAGGAGCAACTGCTGCAGCTCGAAAGGAAGTCATTAGAAACAAGATCCGTGCTATTGGGAAAATGGCGAGAGTGTTCTCTGTACTGAGGTGGGAATCCGGCCTTCCTTTGTCGACTAATCGCTGTTTTACTGATTTTGTCCTTGTGAAAAACTGAGTGGCTGTATTTATATATATTTTTTATATTTATATTTTTACAACTGTGTTTGCATTATTCTTTGAACCATCCGTCCTATTGTTACGGTAAGAGAATGGGGTTACCAAGTGATGTGCTTATATAGCAGAAAAATGAAATGTTTCCGATCGTTTTCCCAAGTCTTTTTCAGGAATTGGTCAGCTTTGCTAGTCATTTGTCTTGCTGCTGTTTTAGTGTAGCCGAAACTCAAAGTGGCAAGGAGACGACTGGATGAGTGAGGGTGTGCTACTGCTTCATCAATTAAAAAAACAAACAATGAGTGGATGGATGAGAACCTGCACTGAATGGTTTTAATGTTAACAAACGGTTTCAAGTCCATGACCCATAAAGCAAACCTGGTATTGATTTATTGTATTAGTCACAATATAGCAGGCCATGTTTCTATATCTACAACAACAAACGCTTAGCAGTGGTTGATGGTATTCCGCAGGGGTGCACAACTCCAGTGCTCAAGCTCACCCTCGCCATCGCCCCCCACACCCCCAAAAGGTCAGGTTTTCAGGATATCCCAGCTTCAACACGGGTGGTTCAATCAGAGGCTCAGTCGATTGAGCCACCTGTGCTGAAGCAGTGACTGAGCCACCTGTGCTAGAGCAGGCATATCCTGAAAACCTGACCTGCTGGGGGGGCTTGAGGACTAAAGTTTAGCAGCCCTGGTATAGTGCACAGTGGAGTGAACGAGAGGCTTTTTGTTGTGTCAATGTTTTTTGTAACCATGCTTTTCAGCACCAGAGACAGCAGACACGTCCCCTGAGCATTATATCTATCTCGTAGCTAATGACCTATGCATTTTACTTTGAGGTCATTGACCGATTACCTGTCACCCTCCTGTACACTTCTTGCTCTGCATTCAACTAATTATTTTAGGTCCTTGGCATTATGTTCCAATTGAGTCTGGGAGCAGAGCCAAGAGCAGGGGTCCAATCAACGCGGGTGTAAATACAGCTTCCCACAGCTGCTTTGTCACAGTAGTTTAGCTGCCCTGTGTATCTGCACATATAAATACAGTATGATACAGAACCATTGCCTAATGTTATTACAACAACAATACTATCCCAATAACATAAAACAACCTTTCCATGAAACTATATTCAGTCACATTGCTCCAATCTCTCTCCCCATGGGTAACATCTTAATAAATGGTGTTTGCAATTTGCTGTAAGGGTGCCTTGATTTGGATTGTCCTTGGCAATGGAACAAGAAGATCTTATATAAGATTACAAACATGGGGCAGGGGAAGCCTGTGATAAAAACAAATGTGAGGTTGCCCTAGCGATTTGCATCTGGAGCCTTTTAAATTTGCCAAAATACATTTTTGGAGCAATTAATTTCACCATCTCATGGAGATTAGAGTGCTTACTACTAATAAGGATGCCTGGTTGGGCTGTCAAGATAGTTGACTGATGTTTATTTTATTGTTACCGGTTTGTTTTGTCCATTTGATTCTCCCTAGATTCACCTGTACATTGAATACATAAAGGATTGGGGAACTGGATAGCATTTTCTGCAGCAATGTTACAAGCAAGTTTTCTTTAATTGCTTATGCATAATTATAATTGTTATTATTATAATTATGAAACAAACATTGCGTTTCTTACAGTACTACCACTGGAGGGTGGGGGTAACAAACTTTCCTTTATTAAAATGTAAAAATCAAGAGTTATTTTCATTTTTACAAAGGAATTGTATACCTTTCTTTCAGGGTTTTTTGTGCTATGCAAATGCCTCTGTGTATACCTGAACTAAGAGTAACATGCTATAGTTGGATTCTGAAACCAAAACTCAAATACTTCTGGTCTATGTTCAGGTTTCAGGATATGCAGTCTGGTATAAGAGTCTGAGTGAGAGCTATAATATTTGTAGCATCATGATTTTTTATAAAGGCTTTGTGCATACCAGAAAAGCAGTTTGGGTTGTATCCATTTCCAAAAGCTACATTACATTATTCATTTACACAAATTATTGCCTCAGATTATAAAAAGAAATAGCTGGCTCTAGATAACATTCTCCAAGTGGAGATTTATAATAAAGCATGCCTAGTTTTTATACACGTTCAGGAGTGCGATATGCAGTTCTGCACTGCTTTATGTACAACATCTCAGTAGATATCTATGTGCCTGGTGCCAAGAAGAACCAGAATAATATTTAAAAGTATGAAGCTATATTCTATTATGCTGTATGTGCAGCCTTTTGCTTGCAATACACTATTGGCTACAGTATTTTTATCAAACCATGTTACTCCACAAGGCACCTTCCCACATTCACTGTGGTTGTTTAGCCACTGAGGGTCAATTCGACGTGGCTGTTTAAACTGCAAGGGTTAGGAGTAAAAGTTATATATTACAGTTATCTGTAAAATGTCCCAGAATCCACCAAACTCCCCGGGTCATCTGCGGCAGCGAGTTGTCATGGTAGCCAAACGACCGCGGCCAACTGTGCTGAAAGGTTAATCCCAGCCCTATTTAGGTGTGTTCCAGTGCCAGAACCTGTCGTAAGGAGTAGTACTGATTTGAATGGAGCATTTGTTATATTACACCATACACCTCATGATACTTTCTAAGGTGGAATTGTATGACATTTCAGTCATTTTTTATTTTTTATCTGGCAATTTGAATGAGTGTGTGTGAAAGATGAAGAAAAGGATTTCACACAATATTAACCCCTTCACTGCCCTTATACATGTTACACATGTGGCAAAGCATGGCTGTTAGGAGGCTTAAAATCATCATGCTGCTTCAGTGATTGTTAGGGAGGGCGCCACTTACTCCCCCTGATCATCAATGAGTTCCGTTGTCAGAAGTGGGAAAGGGGAGGAAGGTTTAGAGGTACAGGAGCCCAGTTATTTTTTTTTGACTCTTAGTTCTGTGTGTCTGTGTATGTTTGTGTCTGTGTATGTATATTGAGCTACACATAAAAATAGATATGCTTACACACGCACACACTTGTTTCTGAGGGGTTGTGGAAAAATCAATCCCTAAACACATGTTGTACAGTATATACATTTGCATTTACATAGTGTTTGAACACTTAGTTTTCACAAGATCCCACTGACACATTTTGAGGGACATTGACATTTGACATTACTCTGGTGCAGAAGAAACTAACCACTTTTATTTTATCGGTCATAGAAAGCAGCCATTTTTATAGTTAGCCTTTGTATGACAGTTTAAAGTGACCTATTTTACTCTCACAAAACAAAAGTTGCATCTGGCTTCATCATCGTTTAGTTACTGTATTTACATGAGAAAGTAGCAGTGCATCAAAATCTGTGTTATTCTCCCTTGGAACAAACCACCACAATTTCCTTATAAAAACATAACAAGTAAAAGTATTGGTTATTATATTTTCTAAAAGTAGACAAAATGACGGGTTATATGTTGTGTAATATGGCACATTCAGACAAAAAGCAGATGGCCATATTACATATTACTGCTTTTAATTTAGCAAAGTCATTTGGCATCAACAACTAATTAAAGTGAAGGTGTAAAGAAACAGTGTAATGCCATCACAAAAATTGTAATCTTCCCTTGGCCACGCGTGGGTACATTGCCTTGGCAGTGAAGGGATTATAGCACTAAATTCTCCAGTGAGCCTAAATTGGTCACTCCTTTTTATTCTGTGTTCATGATTTTTCTTTATAACTTCATCTGTTGGCAGCTGTGTAACGTCTTGTTTAGGCTGGCTGCCTAACAATGAAATAAAATACATAAACCAATTTATAATGCTCCACTGTAAAGGCTCACAAAAAGTGTGTAGGCTCACAAAAAGTGTGTAGGGTCTCCCTTGTGACAGTGCTGCATATTTTGGTTGTAGATCCATCACTCTTCAACCAAAGTTTACACAAATTAGAGTATTAAAACGTCTTAAATATATTTTACAAGAATGACCCTCAATGTATAAACTCCAATAATTCTTTGTGAACTATTTGCCACAATAAATGTTTTATATTTGTTGTTTATCTTTATAACTTGGTTTATAGTTGTGTGCTATTATTACTAAACATAAAGTAATATGATTCAGTATTTTTTTTTTTTATAGTTTTATCGAACTTTCTATTTTTTTTAAATAAAAAACATCTTCCTAGGAGAAACACTTGGGGCCTTATTCTATATTGTCTGAATTTGCCGTTTAGACCATATTGTGGATAATATAGAATAAGGCCCATAGTGCTAATCATGCACTGGCTTTGTAGAATGAATCCCAGCTCGTTGTCTTGTGATTTTGGCAGGTTGCTGTAAGTTCTCCCTGTGCCTCACTCACTTATGTCCACATTACTTTTTTGATGTAAATATGCTAACTGTATTCAAACTTAGTGTCCAATCATTTTGGTCCTCTTACACTGGTATTTTTTCAACCAGATACTGTAAGAGGCATCGGTGGTAGATACGCCTACACACTGTGTATTTTATTCACTGTTCTCCTTGTACAGTGATAAGTTTTATGTATCCCATTTATCAATAGTTATTTGTGGTGTGCAACAAAGTGGATTTCTTTATAGTTAATACCTTAGTATTTTCTTTTTTGTTTCTGTTTGTTCCCCAGTCCACGTTTGCACCTCCCAATTATATTTATATACTTTGGTTTATTAACTGGTAGGTCACGATCATTAGTCTTCCCCACCCATTGTTTTTCCAAATATGGGATTACTTTCCTATTTTGCTATTGTAATCAACTGTGTTACCTTAAGTAATTCTGACATCTCTAGTCAATATAATTGTAACATCTGGTTCTGATCTCACTCGTTATCCAATGTATTCTAAAATCAAATTGTATTTGTATTATTCATATATAGCAGACCAGTTTCATATGTAAGGGAAGCAATTCATAAATGTGGACATAAAATAAATAAAGCTCTCTGACTCCCCAACGTTTGAACTTAATGTTCCCGGGTTCGTCCAAATTACGTTGGAGAAAGTGTGGCCAAATTGGGAGATCTTGTCCATATCTCGTGGTCCTGCCATAAGGTACAACGGTTCTGGAAAATGGTGCTGGATTTAATTGAGGAGACAGTGGAAATTGCTATATAAGGAAAATCATATTCCTTGTGATGCGTTAACCATCATCCTGGCCAAACCCATTGACCATACCAATCCCTCCAGTAGGAAATTGATCTCCCACATTTTAAGTGCTACAAGATGCTTGATTTTAGCCATGTGGGAAATCTACCTGACACCCTCAAAATTTGGTCGAGCAAAGTGTAGACAAAGGGATGGAAAGGCTTACTGCTTTCCTGAAACACAGAGTCAAATCCTCCCACAAAAGCTGTGACCCCTGAATACACAGCCCTTTACAACATCTGTGTATGGCCTAATGACCTCTTGGCTCCAGGTGTTTGAGTAAATATATCATTTTTTTTATATATCACGGCACACCTTTCGTATCCCCTTTTTTATGTGTTCCCCTTTTCTCGTTTTTCATTTTTGTACCCAACTTGCCAAAACCTAATAATAGTTGTACAAAAGAAAATAATAGATAGTTAAAACAAGTGTGTGTATATATGTGTATCTACATATATAGATATATATATATATATATATATATATATATATATATATATATATATATATATATATATATATATATATATATATATTTATATAGAGAGAGAGAGATACACAAATCCTTTACCTTTAATGCATACCAAATATTCGTATATACAAAAATATGTTTTGTACATCTTACAAATAATTCCTATAAATGTGGTCTTTGGGGGGAAAAAACTTTGAATAACTATATTCCTCTCATTTTTTTTTTTTTTAACAGAGAAGAGAGTGAAAGTGTGTTGACTTTGAAAGGTCTGACACCCACCGGAATGCTGCCTAGTGGTGTTCTCTCTGGAGGCAAACAAACACTGCAAACCGGTAAGAAAGATTTTGTGTGTGCTCTACAGAAGGACATGACTTGTTCAATTCCTTTACTAGGGCAGAATGTGCAGCCACGAAGGGTTTACTGATAACATTACAACAGTTATTAACATTCGGAAGTCACAAACATGGTAAAGAGACAGATCTTCCTGAAATATTTGTGTAATGCTCAAGCACTACGTAAATGTGTGTAACAAGTAATTGGGAGAAATGTCAACATGTTGCCGAGCATGAAGTGTTCACCATGGTCTGAATGCTTCCCACACCCCCAGGAGGAATTCATCAAAGTACATAAGATTGAAACACTTAACACCTAAAACCACAATCCAACCAAGTTGACATCCACCCCCCCACCCCCTCAACCCCCCCCCCCACCCACTCAACCCCCCCCCCCCACCCACTCAACCCCCCCCCCCACCCCCTCAACCCCCCTCCCCCTACATTTTTTTAAAGGATCGGAGCCAAGGATCACTGGAGTTGCACGGTGTTATTTTCAGCTCTGGTGAGCCCCCTGGTGGCCAAGATAGTTACCGGTAAAGGTACTGGTGTTACTTCCTGAATTAGAAATCCCCTGAATCGCACAGGCCAATAGGTGGCTGCCAAGGAATGACGGTGGCAGTGTCCTTTTGGAATCCTGCTTTGATTGGTTGTTCTCCTGGAAGCGACAGTATGCCGTCACCTTTACCGGTAAGCATGTCGGGAGTCAGGGAGTGCCTGGAGCTGGAAACAGTGCCGTTTGACTCTGGGGACCATCTGTTTCGCATTTGAAAAAAAACATTTTTTTAAAAAGCACAAGGAGCAGACCCACATAGCATGTAAAAAATAAGTAAAAACTTATCAGCTTGCAAAGTGTGATTGGTTATGTGCTAAAATGTCGTTTTTAGCTGAAGGCCATATTTCCTTTGGACAGTCAGTAGCAGTACAATATCAACTAAAAAATTCCTTGATACATTCCTTCCTTAGTTATGCGGTTGCATTAAAAAATGTACCATAGTACAGGTTAACATTGCCTGTATATGTAACATGCTAGTAGATAAGCGATAAGCGTGCTACTGAAATAAGCAATTCAAATTAATGAGTATTTTTGAATGATACTATCCTTGTACAGCTCAACCCCCTTATAACGCTGTGCTTGGGGTCCAAATCACATCGCGTCATTAGCGGATCGCGTTAGAAATAATGTACAATTGTATGCATTGTACAATAAAGTATTTAAGATACCAATAATCGTGTTGTAAAGTATTCATAGATACGAACATTGGGAGCCACGCTTGCATTGCGTTATAAGCGGATTCGCGTTGTAACGAATCGCGTTATAACGGGGTGGAGCTGTATATCCATCATGTTGTGTTGGAAGGATTCAGTAGCAGGTAATGTAGGAAATTCAGCGCTCGTGCTGCAGGTGTATCGTTTGCTGGAAACATTAATCCCCTTGCAGCATGTGTGTGGAGCATCTCCCCAATGAGCTCCTAAAGCAAGGTGACCCCCAAGAGGGGGACACCTTGAAATGAAAAGAAGAAAAATGCACACATTGCGCACCGGAGATTAAAATATAGTAAATTATTTATTAGTAAAACAAGAAATAACCGAGAGGATCCAACCTCACCTCAGTGTACTGAGCCATAGATCCGGGTTAGGTTGCAATAAACAGAAACCACATCAATAGGAAAATATATCTAATAAAACAATCTATAAACAACATAACAAAAAGTATATAAAAAAGAAGACAATGTTCAATAAAACGGGATATATGTATCCAGAATATAGCTAAAAGTAATAGCTGAACAACTGCCTGAGGCTGACAGGGGGAGACGGAGACTTACACTGAAGCCCAGTGCGGGTTCCGCGGTGAACGTTAAGAGTCCGGACCACGCCACCGCAGAGATGTTACCACCGCCAGAGCTCCCTGCAAACGCCGTCTCAGCCTGTCAGGTCACTCTGCGCGTATCCTGACAGGCTGAGACGGCGTTTCAGGGAGCTCTGGCGGTGGTAACATCTCTGCGGTGGCGTGGTCCGGACTCTTAACGTTCACCGCGGAACCCGCACTGGGCTTCAGTGTAAGTCTCCGTCTCCCCCTGTCAGCCTCAGGCAGTTGTTCAGCTATTATTTTTAGCTATATTCTGGATACATATATCCCGTTTTATTGAACATTGTCTTCTTTTTTATATACTTTTTGTTATGTTGTTTATAGATTGTTTTATTAGATCTTTTTTACTATTGATGTGGTTTCTGTTTATTGCAACCTAACCCGAATCTATGGCTCATATGTACTAAGGTGGGGTTGGATCCCCTCGGTTATTTCTTGTTTTACTAATAAATAATTTACTATATTTTAATCTCCGGTGTGCATTGTGTGCATTTTTCTTCTAGGATTCAGTAGCACCATGGTGTAGGAAATATGATTACACAGCTAAAAGGTTTGCATTATCAATGTTGTTGAGAAATTACTTCATTTTTATGTGTTGACCTTTTGCTGGTTTTAAGGATATCCCTGCTTCAGCACAGGTCAGATTGATTGAGCCACCTGTGCTGATGCCGGGATATCCTTAAAACCTGACCTGTTGGCGACACTTGAGGATTAGAGTTGAGCCACCCCTGGTCTAAGGCATTATGAGGAATTAGACACCTCTTAAACAACTTCACTTAACTTAACCAGATTAATTTATTCAACTTTCCTCCTGCAGTTTACCTTTGCAGTATGACATGTTTTCTTAATTAACCAACCACTCTTATGTGTAGTGATTTTGTAAAGTATATTATCCTTCGAGAATGCTACAATGATGACAATTGAAAACACATTTACATTCGGCTGCAATTAAGTTAATTTTGTCTGGTTGGTTCGGCTTACTGCAGGATTTGACAAGACTGATTTACAGCTTGTACACAGCCATATTTTACAAGATATAGTATGCACTATGCATGCTTACTACTCAATACAAAAGACCAAATAGTTATTTTCCAATTTTTCTTCCATCTTTATCTTTTTAAATTATTTAAATGAAACACATTGTTTCCTAATAGCATATCCTGCCAGCTATTGAAAGGTTAATCTTCAAGAATTTTCCAGTCAATTAAAAAAAACATTGTTTAAAAAAAAAAAAAAATATATATATATATATATATATATATATATATATATATATATATATATATATATATATATATATATATATAATGGTAATATACTGATATGGTGCTCTATAAATATAGTGTAATGCTGGGGTATTGTTTTGGCCATTACTTTCAGAGACACACACAGCATGTACCGATAGATATTCATATGCCATTTAACACAACCCGTGAAAGATTTTAAAACTTTGTGTAATTTCCGTGTGAGGATCCTACACAAAAAGATATAGTTCAGACTAACCATTAAAACAACAGCATTTTAAAATGTAAATGTCACTTTTCTGTCATTTAAACTTTGTATACATAAATGATCTTTAAATGGATTGGTTCTAAATATATACAATTATATAGGACCATTTTTCGAAAGAAAAACATGCATTCTACATTTTTTTCTAATACTATTTTTAACTATGAACCCTGAGCGAATTAAGAATTATATATATATATATATATATATATATATATATATATATATATATATATATATATTACACCCAGTATGAATTAATGTTCACTATAATTCTGTATGGTGATAAGTGTTTTTCATTAACATGTATTTAAGGCCTTAAAATTACCTTTAAACATTGCTTAAAAGTATTGTTCTAATAAAATGAATTGCTGGTCTTTTCTGTCATATCATTATTGCCAGCCTGTAGATGAATGTAATTATTTGTGTAATATATATCCATCAAAGACCATCAATGACAGATCATGCAAATAAATAGCAATTCATTTCTTATGTGTATATACTATAAAGTGTAATAATAATTTGGACAGAACACGCAGGATACAATATATCATAACGTGTTTTCCATTTAATAAGATAAGGCTATTGACCTCTCCATGCATATGAATGTTAAGATTTCCAATCAATCTCCATGGTAATTTGCTATGTATGGGGGTGGGCAGTTACATTAACATGTAATCTAACTTTCAGGTAACATGCTAGTAAATGAATGCATACTGTAGGTGCAACCACTGCAGGGAAGAAAAAAAGAGGTTCTCACCCCAGCTTAATAGACATGGGCTGGCCAACTTCAGTCCTCAAGGGCCACCAACAGGCTAGGTATTAGGGATATCCCTGTTTCAGCACAGGTGGTTCAGTCAGAATGACTGAGCCACTGATTGAGCCACCAGTGCTGAAACAGGAATATCCCTAATACCTGCCCTGGTTGTGGCCCTTGAGGACTGGAGTTGGCCACCCCTGTAATAGACCAATGGTCTGATTCAATATGCTCCAAAGTGGCTGATCACACCAACAATGGCTAAAACCTCCATTGACCTGAATGGCAGTTTTCTGAGTTTGGTCCCTTCAAAGATTATTGAATCAGAACCCAAGAGGGCTCATTTAAAAGTCGATGTAGTTATGACCTCTTTCAAGCTGTGCCGCGATTTTAAGCCCATTTAGTATAGATACAGGTACTGTAGGAATGCAAAGCGATCACCAACTCCCTTCTTTTCATCTCACATCATAAGATAATGTCTACACTTGGTTGGTCTTTAACATTCCCCCCCTGGTATGCTGATGCGTGGTTGCACCTTTTAATTAATGTCTTACTTTGTAGGTCATTCATACTGTAATATTTCAGTGGGTGTTAACAAAAATGGGGTTTCAACTGATTGAGCAAATAATAATGGGTCTGCTCCTTTGTATTATTACAAACTGTGTTGACTGGTCAGACCAGCATTCCTTGGATTCGTTTTTCCTGTGCGTGTTTACAGATAACCTCTTTTGACATAAGCAAAGCCATTTTAATAATCTGAATGATCTTGTTTTTATACATGTAACAGTTACCAGAAGGAAAAGCTGCAAAACAAAAATAGCCTATTTTATGTGTAGCATTTTAATGTGGTTTTCTGAGTAAGAATTCAGCATCAGTTCACCTGAACCTTTGCCACTCACTGACTTGTTCTTAGAGTTAAAATCCTCTGCTCATTTTTTCTCATACATTTTGCTACCCTTTCTTCTCTTTAGCTACTGTTGAGGCTATAGAGGCTGATGAAGGTAATTGGCAAGTCCCCTTTCTGTTGTATTTGCAGCAGATAAGGGCCCTGCTGGGTGTATTCATTTTGCTGTAGCTTGTACAAAGTGTGTGGGTGTTGGGCTAACAATTGTGGCTAAGTATTAACCAAATGTGTTTGCTTTAAAGGGGAAATGTAAACAAAAATTGACTTTTCTTATCGATTTTTAGTCATTTGTACTATTGCAATAAAATGTGTATTTCATCAAGAGAAGAGAGAACGGCAGGTGTTAAAATAGAATGCTCTGCCTTAAACGGTCTTCTCTGTGAAATCATTATCTAGACTTTTCAGCAGCCTTCCATAGAAAACCACACAATTACACAAGATACAGGCAATTCCCTTTCCCCTCACGGGCCTGAATTGGGCTATTACTCAGATTGCTGCCAAATCTCCATACAATAGCAAAGCACCAGACATTTGTTTTCTAGCTTTTATGTGGTGATACTTTATAGTGCAGCATTGATTACTCCACAAAATTACGTAGATCTTTATCAGGTGACCTTAGCATTATGTAAGCATTGTGTTATTTAAAAATAACACATTCAAACGTGTCCAAGAAGCAAAGCCATATATGAAACACCCTTACACTGCATTCAAAACATGTTTAACAGCAGATGTTGTTCCCCTTTAAAACAATGTTTTCAGTTGTATTTTGTTCTTGCACCGGGAAAATAACATTTACCGGAACTCCAAACTCCAGTCTTTTATTCATTAGTTTAATTTGGGATTCAATCTTAAAAGTGATCAATGGAAATGAGGGAACCCACAAGTAAGAAAAAATACAACTGCTTTCTAAATATCAGCACTTTGGGCTGTTATTTATGTTGGAATCATCTATTCCTATCAGCAAAATCTAATTTGCGGTGTGCATTGTTGTTACCAGTTTGACTGTTTTCTGTGATTCCTGTGATTCTGTGTTGTACTTAGTTTAATATTGATGTAAATTGCTAACACTTACTGGGCCTCATTTACTTAACGGCAGTAAGTCAGGTGGAAAACAACACGTTTAATGATGGACATTGGCAGTCTTTTCTCTAGTGTGCCACTGTAAATCCTCAGCTAGTAATAATGCCACAGTACTGTAGTGTTAAAATTTGGATTACGCTCGGACAGAATTACAAAACGTCCATATTGTTTCATTTAAGTATGATCTTCTATATGTAGCAAATGTAGTATATTAATATCAACTCTTTTTCATGTAATTCTTTGAGGCAATAATAATAATGTTGGAAGTACAGTATACCATTTTGTCCATTCTTAAGTACAAATGTTATTTGTATGAATGTTAAGTGGTTAAATAATAGTAAGACTTATGTTTGTGTTTTTTCTTCCTGGTAAGTAATTATATAAATATATTATAACATGCCTCAAAGTGTTACCGGGTAAGTTATGTTAGTATATTACACTTGTCATCAATAGTATGTGGCACACAGCCTAAAATTTGCCAGAATTACCCATACCACCTACTATAAGCATAAGGACATTTCATTGAAATAAAATTGGGTATTTTCTTGAGTATAGTTTATGGGCTTAGTGAATAGATCAACAACTCATTCATGCAGTACACCGCATAAATCGTGTGTTTTTTGCATTACCGCCATATAGTAAATTAGTCCCATTGTCTGACCTGCAACTTCAGCAGAACACATTTTTTAATCAGTGAGGCTTTTGTTTTCTAAAAAAAAATCCACACGACACATTCCAGGTGTCACCAGTCTTTCAGTTACCTCTGAAATCCCATTCATGGCATTGTCAAATGGATGACCAACCACAACTGATTTTTTACTTATTTCAATTTTTGTGTAGTTCTAGAATGGTTCAAAATACATTTTTGTATTACTTGGGCACTTTTCATAATCCATTTAATGTCTGAGGTTCCTGCAGTAACTTGCAAATCATTTTGATGTATGACCCCCAGCATTTAGCTGCTTATTATTAGGATATGTCATGTGGAGTATTGTTTTACAGTTTGTCAGATGTCAATAAGTAAAAAAACAAAAAACATGGTTGGTTGTCTTTTTCGCTTTTTTTATTCTTAAAATATGTCTTTAAATAAGAGGCAGTCTGAGGAGCTTTGCTTTGGCATTTTCTTTCCCTTTCTTTCATCCATTCCCCTTCCACGCTTCCTAACCTAATTAATTACCCGTGTGCTTTGAAGTGAACATGAGATGTATAAAACAATGCATTCATTCGTTGTATTTTTTTAATCGGGCATGAGTCGTCTGGAGAATTGTTCTCAGGAAGTTCATATCAAGTAGATAATGCCTGGTATATTTTAATAGAAGTGTTTGAATGAATCTCTCATTTTTGCTGTTGGTTTATTTTAAGTCTGTGTTTCTTAACCTTCTCCTCTGGGAATCCCAGCCAGGCCAGATTTTAAGGATAGCCAATGAAATGCATGTATCTTATACTGTATGTAAATGTGTGATTGGTTTATTATCCTCAAAACATGGGCTTGGTGGAGTTCCCTGAGAAGAGAGTTGAAAAATACTGGTATAGAAGAAGAAATGCAGTGAAGACTTAGTAAAAACAAATAATAATAAAATTGACAACATACCCCTTCATTCAAATCACCAACCAGGAGATATTTGCCAGTTCAATGGATGTCAGACATTTAACAATTACTGCTAGTCTGAAACTGGCAAACACTGGGACAGGGAATCTAGGTTAGATTACTGTACAGACATACCCCGCTTTAAGGACACTCCCTTTAAGTACACTCGCGATTAAGGACATATCGCCCAATAGTCAAGCGCCAGCTCACGCATGCGCCCGTCAGCACGTCCTGAACAGCAATACCGGCTCCCTACCTGTACGGAAGCTGTGCGCAAGCGGGGAGACTATAGAGCCTGTTACACATGCGTTATTTACATCAGTTATGCACGTATATGATGATTGCAGTACAGTACATGCATCAGTAAGTGGGAAAAGGTAGTGCTTCACTTTAAATACATTTTCGCTTTACATACATGCTCCGGTCCCATTGCGTACGTTAATGCGTGGTACGCCTGTATATGCTAAAATATGTAACTTAATATATACATATACAGAACCCCATTCTTCAATGTTATGTCTTTCATCACTTCAGTGGTCTATAATCACATTACACTTCCTATATTGTATAATTGCTAATGCACCACTGCCAAATTATGAGTTACCTTTATTTTCTGTGTTAATACTGTAGCGGACATAAACATATATAAACTATTCTGCTCTCCTATTACTTAAGGTGGTAAATATCAAGGTGCAACAGAGGGAAAAAAATTGTATAGTTACACAAATTGGTCCCAAAGGGATCAATAAAAAGACCATCCAAATGCATGCACTCTATGATCGTATTGAACTGATATGGTAAGTATACAGAAATTGCAATGGCTTCTATGGACATATCAGGGTCTTAATAAAAACAGAAATAATAACATTTTATGAACATCAATATATGTGACATTTTGATTTTATTCTAATAAAACAGTATTTAAAATCCCCGTAGAGGAGTGGTAATATTGTTTGTCTTTATTGCCAAGTGTATATAGGCATTTATTTGGTTTATTTGACCAAAATGGTAAAAATCCAATATTACTTTGACTGAATATCTCATGTGTTTCACTAAAGTCACTTGAAGAAAATATATATACAGTGCCATAAATTACTTTTTGGAGAATAATAATACTCCGCTGATGTCGAAGTAATATTGGATTTTTTACCATTTTGGTAAAATAAACCAAATAAATGCCTATATACACTTGGCAATAAAGACAAAACAATATTACCACTCCTCTACGGGATTTTAAATACTGTTTTTATTAGAATAAAATCACATTGTCACATATATTGATGTTAATAAAATTTTATTATTTTTGTTTTTATTAAGACCCTGATGTCTCCATAGAAGTCATTGTAATTTCTGTATACTTACCATATCAGTTCAATACGATCATAGAGTGCATGCATTTGGAGGGTCTTTAATACTGTAGCGCCAAAGAAAGGGGGAAAATGCCCCAAAGAAACCCCCAAATTAATGTGTTGCACACAATATGAAGAGATATGAGAAATGTGAATCGGAGTGTAAATTAATTTAATTAAATATGAGTCAAATATGTAAATCAATAGGCCCTGACAATGCAAGTGTCCAGATGTCTACTCCTTTAAGCCTGATGCCAATAGTGTAGTATGCTCCATATGTATTAAAAGAAAAGCAGAAACCAATTTCACTCAAGCAAAAGTAGTAAGATCGCTCATCAAATGGGACCGCATATTAGGTGCCTGAAAAAGAACTTGCTACTGTAGTAAGTATATATTAGAGGACCTTCCTTTTTTGGAGTAGATTTGATAAACCACCACTGCCAAAATATATGTAACAGATAAAACGTATAGCTTTCCCGGTGTTGATATTGTTTGTTAGTAGAATATGCTGCCTCAGATACATTAGTTACTTCAAATAATGTAACTGTATACGTTAATATTTAAGCTACTGCTGTAAGCAATCCATATCAATTTACCAAATACAATATGTAAACTAGTTATTTTTTTCCCATACAAGAGAGCACGATTTCAGATATCCATTATTCACAGGGGATGTGTTTTAATAACAGGACTTCTGTAGAAGTCAGTGCAAAATTAGGTTTTATATATTTGCGTGCTTGACATGCTTGCATTGCAATCTACATTGCGCTCTTTTTTTTAATGCCATTTTTGCCCTAGATATTTTTCTGACTTTTTTCAGTTTTGCCTTGTAACCATCATCTAAACAGTGTTATTTTGGTGGATTTACCAAACTTTTTTTTTCTTCCTAATTCGGGGTTGGCATCTGCTCCATCTATTGTTTTCTAAGACGTTTCTATTTATTTTCCTTAATGGATGATAGAATGTCATTTAAATATATCTATTCGTGCTTATGATGGCCTCTATCCCAGTTAAATGGTCTTCTGCCCCTTCTAACGTGCTCTATGTATATCTCAAGTTCTATATGATCTGTGTTCAGCACAGTGGCACACTAACTGGGGTTTTGACTGATACATTTTTAAAACACCTGAAGAGCTTTTAAGAAGTAGTGAAGACAAAGTAATAAAGTGTTAAAGAAGTAGTAGTGAAGGGAAATTAGAAATGAGAGAAGGATGGTAAATATATCTTCTTTAATAGCACTTAAAGCGCAGAGCTTAATGCTTTTCTGTTGCGTTAACCTGTTCAAACGATTTTTGTTCTACAGAATATTCTATCCTTTAAAATCAGATATTAAAATGATCCTCTGTTTTTGTTTAGTAGAAACAAAAACAAGAAATTGTGTCAATAAGAAGGATTGGGCAACTACCTGTGTGCAGAAATCAAACAACATAAAGCAAGTACTGTAGTTTTAAACATGGGGAGAGCCCAAAATATAGATGCAAGAACATTGTAACAAACAATCCACCATCATCTGAGAAAGCACAAGAACTAGTTTTACTTTGAAAGGGTTTTCATGTTTTTCATTTAAGGTTTTTCCCATCACAAATGCGTGATGCAACAGATGTATGTGTTGCCTTATACAGTGTTGTATGTTTAGTTATAGTATTCCAGATTACAGAATTTTTCCTTTTTTCTATTCTGCAATCTAGATACATAACCTGCAGCTTCTTTATTTTTTCAATGATTGGGCCACCATTTATATGTTGTGTTGACAAATAACAAGGAATTTTTCCTTTTTTTTTTTTTTTTAACTTTGATTTAGGTTACAGATTAGTGTAGTCACTAATTATTAAATATAAGCCTCCTATAGAATATTATCAGGACACCATTTTAAGTCTGCTTGGCCGCAATCAAAGTTGAAAACGTTGCTGTAGCATTAGACTTTGTCTTCTCATACAACACTGCAGGCAAATACAGTCCCTAAAATACAGCTGAATCCAAGTGTAAATTAGACAGCGAGGCAAAGTTGGGTAGTCACAAATTGTTTGAGAACGAAATTCAGAACCAACATTTCATTTTAATAATAAAATATGATACAACGAAAACAAAAACCAATATGAGCTGAACTCAAATGGATAGCCAAGTATTTTGTTTTATGTTGTTTGGCAGGCATTAAGTTTGTGTTAGCTTTTTCAACTGCTTCACCGAGTCACCAAAATGTATTTTCTCTTTCACTCTTCACATCGTTTGTTGTCTGCGTTTTCTTGATTGACTATTTTCTGCGATTTGCTTATTGTATTACGATATTTCTCTACTAACGGTCTTTGTTTTGCCTTCTTGACGTGTTCCATTTAGCAATCAAAGGATTTTCGCCGCAGCATAAGATCGCTAGCTTCGCCGAGGCCAAGGGCTTAGATCGCATTAACGAGAGGATGCCGCCCCGCCGGGATGCTATGCCTTCAGATGCCAACCTTAACTCCATCAACAAGGCTATTTCTTCAGAGACCAATGGCACTGACAGCAATGGCAGCAACAGCAGCAATATTCAGTGACCACTTACTGTTAATTTATTCATATTTTTGTAGCTGCAAGGCATGATGGAATTGCTGCACATCAGCAACTGGGTGTTCTTGACTTGGGCAAATGCTACTTACTCTTTGGGGTTGGTGTTGAAATAATTCAGTTTACAATGTCATCTAAAAAGAGATAGTGAAATCTATTTTAGTGGAGTCACTCGCCTCATCTGGACATGCCTATAATTGCTTGTAGAAAACAAATGTAATTAAAAAAAAACAAAACAAAAAAAAAACACTGCAAAGTTAGGAGAATGAACATATTTTCCAACTACATTGGGAACTTCTAGTTACATTACTGAACGGCCTTTTATTAGTTACTGGACAGTACATCCTTGTCTAATTTCTTACTAACTATTGTATGTTTACAGTTGCGTTACTAAACTACAAATAGACATTAAAACATTTTTAACTTAAATAAGGACTATTTATTGATAATGTTTTGCTACTCGTCAGACATTAGCTTAACCCTTTTGCTGCCAGAGAAGTTGGAGGGGGGAGGCGGGGGGAGAAACCCGGTTGCTGAGAGGGACTCTCCAGCAGCTAAAGGGTTAAGAGACAATTAAATTAGGCAGTCTTAACGCCGTGGGTGCTGGGTCATGGACGTCAACACATTACTTTGGTAAGTGTTGCAGTCGCCTGTAGCACAGAAGGGGATAAACAACAAAAAGAGTAAGAATGTTGAAAACTTGTTAAAGATGCCAAAAAAAAAGGAAAGTTTAATTTTGTACAGATTATGCTTACCTCAGGTTACTTTAGTGTGCTTGAATGCCCTTCTCACTATAGAACTCCTAGCTTACTTATTTGGCAGTGAATATCTTTTTCTTTAAGAAGCAAAACTGGAATAATGATAACCATTATATATATATTTTTTTTTTTTTTTTTTTTTTGCTGTTATATCTAAAGTTTTTTGGTAAATAAAGTCTTGGTTGTGGCTTGCTGAATTTTAATATTTATGAGTGGTGCATTTTTAAGTATAGTGAACAAGACACCATATTAAGTGCAGTGAAAAGCATCTATATTCTGTAAAAAATCTGCCTATGCATGTTTTATAAGACAAAATGGCTGTATAGGCCTGTATGGGACTGTAATGCGCTTAGTGGTTGGACTTATACTGGAAATGTATGTATACTGGCATACTTTATATTCTCTAAAAACGCTTAATGCCTTTGAAATTTTGTAATCAAAACAAACAAACAAAAAAAAAAGCTTTGAAAAAAATCTAAAGATGGGGAGAAAAATATTCTTAATGTTTTTTAACATACGCTCGTCAGTGCACATATATGGTTAGCATGTTTAGCAAACCTTGTGAAATTTAAAATAAGTTTGTGGTTACATGTGAAACTCTTAAGTGCATGATAACTGTTAGTGTCATAATGGTTTGGTCATTCTGTTACGTTATGTCATGTGCCACAAATGTGTACTTTTTTCACTTTTTTCCCCTTTATAATATCAGCTGTGGGTTATTAATGACTCCTGACAACATCAAAAAAGTTATTGAATAAAAAAAGTCCATTGATATTTTCTAACAATTGTTTAAGTGCCCAAGTAATTCACTACAGCCTAAAGCCTTGCCTTTGTAATTTGACTTCTGAAATGTTGGCAATCGAAGCATGCACTTGTAACAATGAAAGAAAAAGCATTTTATATTACTACTCAATAAAATGTGCATGAACTTAAGCAGCCCTCTGCTTCCTGGTCTCTCTCTTACAAACACACTTTTTTTTTTTTTTACATGAAAGCAAAATAAGTGAAATATTTTAGTTTATAAATACATGTTGGACCCTGATATACAAGAAAATGGTAGGAGAATTATTTTCATTAAGTAAATAAATGACAAAATATAGAGACTATAACGACCTGCCACATGCTACAAAATGTACAAAATCTTTTGCAAAACAATGTAACCGCTGACTTTTTGCTTGCATCTCTCAGGACATTCACATTTGTTTTCTGTTCAAATTATTGGCCACAGTATTTAGAGGTACCTGCACCATAGAAAGTTATTTTACATCGTGGAATAAGTAGTAAATAATTTTTACTCCTTGTTCCTTTCTCACCTGTTACTTTGTCTCCAGGATTTCATACAATGGAACTGGAGTTCACCACTTGGGGCACCGGAGATCAAGCTGAGCCTCATAAAATAAACACTTCTTTCTGCCACCCTCCCCCCCCCCCCACCCCATGAGTATTACTTGATATCCATTTTTTGTCTAGTCCCACTTTTGAAATAAAATACAGTTTTGAAAAGGCTTTGATTCTGGAGAGGACAGAAGAAACCAGCTGATACAAGTAAGCGTTACTTTATGATTTCATTGCAAATTAAGCTTAGAATTGTTTAGGCTGGCGTGAGGCCTAAGTGAAAAAAATAATCATTTACATATAGTTACATACTAGAAGAGGTTGAGAAAAGACCGATGTTCATTCAGTTCCACCAATGTTAAATTTAGACGACAGATCCTTATCCTATATTTGTATTTTCAATATATTGAATTCAGTTAGCTATACCAATTAAATGCCGGGGACCGCGCGATGCCTCTATAATACATTTGCCTTCCCTTCCAGCGACACTTCGTCCTGGTAACCCGGCGGCAAATGACGCCACAGGGTCACGTGATATAACGTTACCATGGCGACGTGACGTCACATGACCACGCGCGTCATTTGACACGGGGGGAGGGCGTGAGGCGCCGAGGAGAGCAGGCAAGGGTGCGCACGGGAAAACATTTGCGCACGCCTGATCTATAATAGAATTCAGAAAGTTTGTCTGGCTTCACAAATCCACACGCTTAATCCTAGAGCCACCAAACAACGCATGCTATCTAATAGGATCAAAAGGAAGAGTGTAGGTGGGGTTTTGGTATGTTTGGCCCATAGTTTCGTATAATGTGTATATATACAGTGAGGAAGGAGTGAGCAGTGGCTATAGAGAGGCCAAGAGCAGGGTCCACACATTTGGGGGTATGTAGGGGCCACACAGTTGTGTTGCCAGAACTTCAAGAATTACCTAGAACTCTCCCTAATTTCCCCACCCCGACCCCCTCCCCCCCCCCCCCAGGCAACGTTGGGTAATTCCATTAGTTTAATATAATGCCTTGCACATTTAGCAAATACACACAATGGTCAATGTTTCAAGTCAAAAGTAGGCAAACATATTGCACTGGATGATATATCCAAGAAAACAATAGTATTACTTTCAATAAGATTGTTTTCTTTCATACAAACTGTATTTTGGGATATTATTTCTCAAATACGCTGCTAACCTTCTTTGTGAAGATCCCATTGGATTTGTGTTTGTGGTCAGCGTTGGTAGTAGTCTTTGTTTACACCACAGTTGGCTCATTCTGTAAGGAGATGTGTATCTGTTCATAATAATGTGGTCTTTGTGAAAAAGGACTACATTCTTATTTCAAGTAACTATGCCTCATTATTAATTGGTGCTTAAAATAGAGAGCCTCACACTTGACAGTTTATAAAGGGGTTGCAAATATTCAGGTAGCACATTGTCAATAACTAATTAATATATCGGATTGTTTTTTCAATGTAGGTGTGAGCTACAAGAGACCAAACTGTGCAGTACAACACGAAATCCTGCACAACATAGAAAACATAATGCTTTCATTAGTGACTACTTAGGCGTTCATACTTTTTGGAGCAAAAAAGCCAAAGTTTCAGTGATCAAGGTTGAGTTTTAACCCCTTGAATTAAACACATTGCAAAGCGTGTAGATCCCTCTAGAACTCAAATGGTAGAAGTTATTCTCATTTTTTTGTAGAGGGTTAAAGCTATTCTTAGGAACATTAAAATGGTAGAAGATATTCTCATTTTTTTGTAGCTATGTTTTGTAGCTAGTTTTGTAACCACATGACCTGATGAATACAAACGACTGCCGTGTAACCAATTGTTCCCTCTTCCCAATAAACGCACACAATTCATTCGGATAAATTGACCACCGCATTTATTAACAAATGAATACAAAACAACACAACAAACGAGTCCTGCCAGCCCAGAAACATGAAACTGAGGTGGCAAACCTATACAAGTCCTTGTCAATCACATCATTAACTGATCACAGGATAACATCAAGCAGGACCGAGCGCTGTGAACGGCTGCAGTGCAGGTCTGTGACGAGAGAGAAGGGAAGGAGGGGAATAGAGGGAGCGGCCTGCTGGGAATGGGACTGAGGCAAAGAGCTGCAGGACTCTGTCCGCCCCTGCTCTCCATGATGTCAGGGGAGGAGTTACTTTGTGCTGCTATGTGAAGGTATGCTGCATGTGCTTATGTGTCAGTATGCTGAGAGTACTATTTGCTGTGTGTGCTTCAGTGTCTGACAGGTGGCCAGCTATGAAGGCAAGATGAAAAACACGCTGTATCCACCTAAGGCTGAGCTCAGTCAGCCTACTACACTACGAAGCGTCCGCGTTTGCGTGTGTCTGCTGGGCGATCTGTGCTCATCCCCAGCAGACTGAATGATGTGACTTGGGGGCAGGACATACGTCATCCATTTAATAAAAAAGAAACAAATTGTGTATGTTTAATGTAATTGGCTGGCAAAATACAAGTGACGTGGCTGCCGCTTGAAATTACAACTTCAGTTGTCTCCTTCAAGTGCAGCAGCGTCAACGCTGTACTTCCCTGCCAGAAGTCATTTCTTGCTTGACAACTCACGTAAGCGCGCTCGCACGCAGGAGCGCGCACGTCGCGTAGCAGCCTGTCTGAGCGGGGCCTTAAGTGAGCTTCCTACCCACGTGACAGAACTGCCTACAAGCCACACCCCTTCTGCAATTCAATTAACATCCCGCACAGACCCTGATTTAAATAAAAGCCATAGCAACCCTACTAGCCAGCTCTTTTCATGTCATGCACCCCTATTCACAATGAACGTTTGCTGTTTGCACCAAAATAAAGATATCTAATGCGTGTGCGAAACAAAATCATACTTCGATTGAGTAAATGGGACTTCAATTTATATAGATTAGCTGCTTCTTATGCCCAGCAATTAAAGTGTAAGTAATTTTATTTAGCCATTTATAATAAGAATAATTTGCCTAGTACTAGTGTTATATTAGAAAGGGTTCTATTTGCCAAGTACAGTGAAAGTGTTAATTAGCCAATTACTGTCAGAAAAAAAATATTGGATTCACTAGCCAACTACTGATGATAACAATAATAATTAACAACCACTCTTGCATGGAGGCATCCTGTCGGTTAGCAAGAATGAAATTGAATCAGAGAGCAAGTAGAGCCTAAGCTTTCACATAAGATCGTAAAATATCATTTTTCTTCACTAAAAAGTCCTTATCTGCCAACTATTGATATGCATGTTCCTGCTATCCAGAGCATTAAAATGTTTAGGTTAGCACAATATTAGTAAAAAAAAAATGTCCAATGATGCCGCTTAGCATAGGAACACCTCTGTTAATAAAAGTGGACCAAAAGATGTACTCTATAACACTTTGGCATCCATAAACCTTCTTCTATTTTCTTTTATTTCAAATGCATTTCAAAATCTACATACAGTACACTTTGTCACAACAAATTACTTATCTCCCTTTTTGCCACCAAAACCTGAATGGTTTACTTTGGACTCGCTTGGAGATAAACACCCGAGTCGCAGCAAAGGCGGCCCCGCAAGGAGAGTCTAGCCATTATGCTTGCCCTTCACTGCCCCTGTTCACTAAGCCAGCGTGGACAGGGTTAACATCAGCAGGAAACGACAGTCAGAACGTCAATGACCTGGAGATCATGAGCACCTACCCCCTGCATCTCTGCTGTTGGTATCTGTTTGCTGTGCAACGGACTTCACTCTACCTCAGACTCTCTTGGCGATAAACACCCATGTTGCAGCAAAGGATGCAGCCAAAGGGTTTCAATCATTTGCTGCCATTGGGTGATGTTACAGCTGTTCTGTTATTGGTCTTGGGTAAAGTATGTCAGATGTATATTGAAGCAGTCCCATCTCCACTCATTACACTGCTCTCACAGCTCTATCTCTGCACAATACCACTTACCTCTTCCCCAATGCCGACTAATAAGTAGCCAGCTTAAACACACCAACCTTCTTATCCCCCTGTACCTTAGGTTTAACTTACTGTACCCTTTTTTGTAGATAGTAAGCTCCATTCGGCAGAGCCCTCCTTACATACTACAACAACGTATGTTAAGGTGTATTATTTTATTGTCATTCATCCTCTATCCCTTTTGTACTGCACTACGGAATATGTTGCTGGGCTATAAATAAATTATAATAATCTATTTTTTTATTGTTATACTATACATCATTCTGCAAAAAACCTCCATTAGTTCTTGTACTCCCACATGCAAAA